>NC_044366.1:18438891-18546391 GCF_007364275.1 Archocentrus centrarchus
TTTGGAATCGGCAACTACGGCCATGATGAATGTCTGAATAGTCCATCTTCTTCCTCTCATTTCTCCTAACCTTTCCTGACAGCTTAGATATTGCCTACCTGGTAATTTGCTCTACAATAATTGTTACTGTGAGATTTCCCCCCCCAGCTTTTAACAAGGATTCTTAACACCCTCTGTAGGTGACAAAATGCAATTACAAACACAAGTGCCCCATCGTGACTGGTCATCAGCAGCTGCCACCTCCATTCTCCAGTCCCAACTGGTTCCATTAATGAAAGAAAAAAACAAAAGACATGCAGTCAGACTTGGCAAACATTTGCTGTGAATAAAACTTTAATTAAAAGATATGAAGCTGCTTTATTGATTAACAACATCAGTGATTAAAGTGAATGCCTGACATTTTTTCCCCCCACTCTGGCTATTTTGTTCCCTCTCAGAGATCATTTATTGTTGCATGGTCCTGTTTATTGATAAGTGTGTTTGATGAATGCAGATGCGGCAGTTAGGAGAGCGGGCTCGCTGATGGAGCGATCATATTGTGCGAAACACCAGGCTCAGGCAAGAACAGCTGTTGCGGCTCCATCCACTGGGACGCCATGTTTCACCACCACCCTGAGTGCACATGCAGGCGTGCTGCTGTAAAGCTGCAACCAAACGCATTCACAGCGCCCTAACAACTCTATGAATTTTATGACACATCACCAGCGCGCTCTCATCTCTGTCCAGCACTAAAGCCTTAATTATTGAACTAATTGCTACGGCTATATTCATCTCTCTCTGTAATCCTTTGGTGATTACATTTTGCGTTCAATACCAGTCTTATCCTTTAATTAAAAGGATTATTAACCTTTAAAATGGAGACATGTGGGATTAAACCCTCAAACGCTGGTGTCAAAAGCTTTTTTTTTTTTTTAAACAACGCAAGCTCAGAATGGGCTGTATCATTTCAATCATAATCAGGAGACTATAGGGCTGATCAGATGTCTCATGGCTGCACTACATGTTAGCCTTTTCAAGGAGCTGACTTACAACAGCTATGAGCCATCATCTATATCTTCTTCCAATTAAAATTTACAAAGTGCTGACACATTACACCTGGCGAGCTAGCAATCACTGCGAATAGATGGATAATGATAAAGATCTGACCACAGAGAATATAAACGTGGTGAGAACAAGGTGAAAGGGTGAATGAGTCAATGGGAAAAAAGGGAAAAAAAACTCATTATAATACAGACAGTGAGATATTTGCCTCGGTAAGTTTTAGAGTCCACAGCGAGCGAGTTCAAAGTTCAAAGTCAGCCTAAGTGGAGCCTGATTGAAAATCATTGGAAATCTTGGACAAATAAGAGTATGCTTCAGACAGTGAAAGTGGTGGATTGGTTTGGTCGGGGTTTGATGGCACCTCATTGATCAACACACCACCTCTTCATGAACACCTGCATGAGAAACTGTAAGGAGGAACACATGCTCTGATTAGTATGTGAATACATGAATATAAAAGATGTGCACTTGATAACATCGGCGTCACGGCTGCCACTTTGGTCACCCGATACAGCATCATTTTTGTCTGATCAATACCTGCCTACATCAATAATGCGGCTGAACTATTTGGCACCAACGAGGCGAACGTGAACCATGATGCTGAACCCCTCCTCGGCTGAGTCAAGCACTTAGAATCAAGAGCTGTTTGCTCATGCCAAAGCCACGCTGCATTATCCAGAGCAAGTCTTCATTTGAATGTCCTAATTAGTTAATTAGTTGGTGGTTAAGGATGATATGAGCATCTCATCAATCTCTCTATCTCTAAAAATAAACACCCTGGGATGGCAGTGGTGAGTCATTAGAATACTGATGACTGTGGGAAGTGTCTGTGAGGAGGAGAGGTCTGCTTGTGACACTCCATATTTCCACAAACCACCCGGCACCATAAAGAAGACTGAGGAGCTATTGCTGTGAGCATTGTATGGATGGTAAGTCAAGCGTGGCTTAATGAGTTTAGAGAAACTCTGAGGAGCTCAATTAAGGTTTTTTCATGCATAACTTTTAGGATCCATTTACTTGTTTATCATCGATGACGGGAAATGAGAATTAGGCACGAGAAGAGAGAATGGTTTTATATTCACAAATGATTAAAACAAGTTTATTTTAAGAAAGCACCTGTTATGCCTTAAATTTTAAAGAGGCTTTTGTCAAAGTGTCCGTTCTCTTTGTTTCCATATAGCCTTTGAAGAATTACTTTTGGCAAAGCAACAGCAGCCGTATGGATAAAGAGTTAAGTTTGTTCTTTATTTCTGCAGCAGGGTATATGAAAGAAAGAGGGTAGAGGAGGACGAAAGAATAGGTTAAAAATAGTTAGCATATGGCAGCATATGATTGAGTTTCCAGGGCTGTGAAAATTCACTCTAATTATTCAACAGTATCCCTCTGTCATCCTTCCCTATATGCACCCCTTTGCATGGAAGTACAAGTGACTTCAACTAATATACATAATTCTGCTACTTAATTGGCACAGATCGGGTGAAAGTGGGCTAGGAAAAATCCTTAGAGACTAATAGGGGCACATATCATTGGCTCCATCAGAACAGTAGTCCCATAGGTGATAGAAGTCAGCAAATATTTCATGAGCTGCACTATCAAACTACCGCACCTCTGGAGTCCTGCACGCTATCCTGCAACGAGCACTTCTGAAACAGTTGTTCTGTCAGGTGTATTTATAGCAGGCGGCCCGATGACTGATGCTAATGCTGTGGAAATTATGCAGTGCACTATTGCTGTCATAACAATATGTTACACTTAAACAGGAAGGTTAACTAAACTAGTCATTTAAGTTATAAGTGGGCCACTGGCGCATGTTTGCGTACACAGATATGGATTATGCCAAGTGCTGCAGTAACCCCAGCTGGTTTTCATAGACATTATGTTACATTTAGCCTTGTGTTGACTTACATAATTTGGCGTTAGATGAAAAAAATAAAATAGTTAAAGGTTCCTCCTGTGCAGAAGGTGGACAAAAGGTGGACCCAAACAAAAGCCCATACAAAGAAACTGACATGCAATATCGAGGAGGTTCACTGTAAGGAATGCATAACAATTTAAAATGTACTTAAAGATACAACATCAAACACAAAGGCTATAAAATCCTAATGCAAGAAAATCTATGTGCCATGATCATCCTAAAGCTGGTATATCTGACAGGGCTGCTGCTGTGCTAAAAGTGCCATGATGCATAATCTGCTGTAACAAGCTCAAAAACCTGAAAACAGTTAAATACCAGCCACTCTTTTCACTGCATGCAGTCAGGTTAACAGAGAAAACCTAAAAAAAGAAAAAAAAATCACAAATACTTAAAATGGAGTGTTGCAACTGGTGAGCGCAGCCATTCGCAGGAGTCATTAGCACTCATAATTAGCTCTATAAGGTTTCTTAATAGATAGGGAATATGAGAATATTTTCCAGGACTGGGTGCACCCAAGGGTGTCAGCACTGTTCACTCAAGATGCTTCTGTATGTAATTACGGAATGAAAATGCCACAACAACATAAATTACATAAATTCGAGGTTTCAAAACAGCCCCGATGAACAGCCCAATAGTTCACTGCACAGTTCAGGTCATACATGACAACATACAAGGACAACTGTTGATTAAGAGCTTGATATTCACATCCCGTTAGGTGGTTCCATTATTTATATGGCATCCTGTGGTTATGCAGTCTTTAAGACTGTGATGGTATTTTTCATATAACCAAAATAATGTCACAGCACTGACTATAAGCTCAGTGTATTTTAAGATGTAGCGGACTTACACTTTCAGCTGTATATAACTGCAAGTCGTATCTAGTAGATTTATTAATGTGTGGGATTATAATCTTCTTGACTTTTTCACGTTTTCAGGTCTAAAAGGTATAATACAAGTAGAGTTTCTCTGGTAGACAAAGACATTTTATGAAGATTATTTTTGGATTTGAATGGGTTCAGAGGAAGAACTTAAAGTTTTTAAATATCTCCAGTTTAGTTTTTAAACTATAGCCACCTGCTTGTGTGTGTATCTGTGTGTGTGCGCCTTAAAAGTGAAAATAGGCTCAGAAAAGCAGCATATCAACATAGTGTGGAAGTGGACTCTTATTGAATAAAACAAAGTTGAGTTGTTGATGTTTTAAAATTTATGGCTTGATGTTTTATAATGTTAATATAGATGAGTTTATTTAATATTTATTACTATAGTCTGTAGAAGTAAACAAACTACAAACCAGAAATACCAAAAATTTTGTCTCTTGCCTACACATTCTGTATATTCATATGCAGACAGACGTGTTTATAGAGTTTAGTATGTGCCTGAATTTGACCTGTTACTCAGTAATGCAATAACCCTGATTCACTTTCAACTAGAGTGTATTTGAATTGTACTTCATGTGTACATGCTTTCTGCAGGATACAATAATAGAGAAAATACTTCAAGGACACGTCACTTACCAGACCCACAGCATGGGAACATGCACATTTTCAGGGGTGTGTTCACGGGCACATGTTCAGGTAATTCTAAGCAGTGTGTGTTATCAAAAACCAACTAATCTCCCAGCATCCAAAATTAACGAAGGCTGCCACAAAATCAAAATAACTGGTTTTCCTGCATTTTGGATGAATCCACAAACACTAACTAGAACAACAGCTCCACAATAAAAAGCTTCACTATATCAAAACAAATTGTGGCCGCTAAAGGAATCAATTTTTGACATTTCACCTCTATCTCGCTGACCCTGCCTCTTAAATTTACTGCTCTGTGCAGCTTCTATCAAAGTGTTTGTCAGCAACACATTTTGTTGAAAGTTTTAGTGTAACACATTGCAGATCATGACATGTATGGATTTAATGGGCCCTTGAGCCATCTTTATATATGTCACGTCATTCACACAGGATAAATATCTTAGCTCTTGGTGTAATAACGCAGGAGGAGATTTGCGGATGAGACCCCCGCTGCTAATCTTAGATCTTTCCGAGTCCTTCTGCATGAATCATCAAAGCTGTGGATGGAGGTGGAGGCTTGTTAGCCGATTCCCAGAGTCAAGCAAACAGATCCTATTTGTATTTATACTTTGCTTCTAAAAGAGTAACACACACTCGATTATCCAATTATGCAAGATAGTAAAACTGCAACGTGAAATGTTTGAGGTTCATTTCAGTATATTTTTGTGTTGAAGAGAGTCGAGTACTTCTTAATGGTTTTGAGGGAACGTCAGTAGTCTGGTAAGGGGTGGGATAACAGCAAATAGAAAAAAAGTCTTATATAATACCAAATCTGTTTTTTCCAGGAACTAACACAACCCGCATGCTCGGTTTCTTTTGAGAATCACAGAGAACTACTCAAGCTGAGGATTCCCTCTAAAGCAGCAGCGATGACTTTTTCCATCACGGTGAGAGGCTGTTCTGTTAGCCCAGGGAGAGGGATCATGAGTACAATATTGACTTTAAATTACAGCAATAGCTGCTGCTCATGCTGTCTCAGGACCACGCTGCGGATCAAACACAAAGATCAGGCCAGGATTAGGGAAAGCCACTGACAAGCGCAGAGCCTCCTCTGTGCTGCGGCAAGCGCACACGCTCACACAGCACCACCCAAATCTCGCACTAAGCTCTCTCCCACCCTGCAACATGTAACACACAGACCTTACTGTCATCTCATTTGAATTTCAAAGCTAAAATTGATTACAAACAAAATTATCTAAACACAAAGGGTGAGGGTGGCTGGTCCTGTGTGCAGCCTTTGTCAGCACAGATCTATTCTGAGGACTTAGAGGATGGCGGCATTTCCTCCCTGACTCTCACAATTGCTTACAGGATACAGCCGTGTTCTTGCAGTGCCTTCTAACTGGGCTTTTATTTTCCTTTTCCTGGCAGTTAAACACAAATAACAGCATGGATGATGTGCTGGGATCTATTGTCTGCGCTCAGGGAGGAGTGCAGGATATGACGAGTGTGATAAATGATCACACCTTGTGCCTGGCATGACAAAGGAACTGCGGCACAATCTGCATGTGCTCCATCCTTTTGCCATCATTAGGTGTAATTGGGACTCATGGCGAGGCATGTTCTTTTTCTGCTGTGGAAATATCGGGAATGGAGCTGCTACTCCTCTAACAGATACAGAAAAAAAAATGCTACAGAAGGGACACATGTCCAGGCCACTGCTACAGCAGTAACACTGTGTCCTGATATCACACTTCTGGTCTAAATTGAAGCTCAGCAAGATCTGTACATGTGTCAAATCCCCTTTACTCTAATGTCACACCAAGTCTATTGTCATGTCAGACTACCCTTTTTGATGTTGACCTTCAAGGGTGTGCACACGGGGGCCATTATTGGCATCTGTCTGAGGAAGCCAGAACATGTTCCCTCACTATAAAAACAGTACTGATTACAGTGCTGCTCATTAGCTATAATGGGGATACATGTGGAATTTACACCATTGTGTAACAAGGTTAAAACAACCTCATGAATCCTAGTATTCACGCAACACATTTTTTTTTTTTGTGCAGTACTATTATTCATCATTAAGACAAGTATATCCAACTACACAGTTGAATATATACAGTAAGTGAGGACTAAAGTGGAATAGTAAATGTGGAGGGGGTAAATGTGTGTCCATGTTGCCCCTGTTTGTCAGTGAAATATTCCAAGACCCCCCTATGCGCTCTTTAAATGCAGTCAGAGTACTTTCTGGCAGCAACAGAAACACAAAGTCTTTGTTTCATGACCTCAGTCTCTGTATCCTTTCCCCTCCTTTGAATCAAAGCCCCCACACCATCTTTAGCATTTAGAATTAATTGCACAGTTATCCTCAAATTAATTCCTAACTGTTTTACAACACACAGAGAGAAAAGGGCAAACCAATTATTATTCTGTTTTCACCTTACAGAGGGGGATATTATGCAAATCATCTTCTCTACATGAGAAGGAAAAGGGGCTTTATTTTCCTCAGCAGATGCTACCTAGACAGTCTAGCATTCAGTGGGGGACAGGAAGTGGGGATGCTGTGAAGATCTGATCGCTCCACCTGGCTTCCTACTGACTCCATATCCAAGCAATAATAGAAAACAAACTGATTAATTATTTATTTCAAGGAATCTTTTTTTTTTTTCTGTATCTCATGCTGGACAACTAAGGTTAAAGGGAATGTTCCAAGTGCTGTCTGGAAGTATTTTACAACTTCTGTGCTTACGAGCTAGAGGTGTTTCTTGATGGAAGACAAAGTCCCTTGGCTGGGCAGCCTTGCAAAATGTTTTATTTGCTACTTTCCCAGGAAGTGAATACATACTAAGACAGAGCAGCGAGCCTGTGAGCCAGACGTCAAGATGTGGCTGACAGGATAGCCACGAGCAATGCTGAGTTTCAGAGAGGACATGCGGCATCTCGCCTCCCTCGGCTGCTGTGCACTTCTGACCACAGCGAGTGTTTATTAATCTGAGACCTTGAGACCTCAGAGAAGTTGCTAAATAAAAACTAAAAGAGAGACACGCAGCACATCCAACTTCTTAACAGTCAAGAGCCATAATGCTTTGTGAGCTGATTTAAAACCAGCTTCTTCTTCCAAGGTGGTACAAACAAAAGCTTTAATGAGCTGTAATGATGAGCTAAGGTCAAAGCACTTATCATCTTTACAAATCAGGAGAAGATGTGCTCATGGAAATAAGCTCCCATGAGTATCCATCATCACCTCAAAAAACTGCATGCAGTGGCACAGCTCCAGGTGCTCCAGCAAATTGGGCTTCCAATGTGGAATGGATCAAACGTCGGCTCAATATTCATTATTCTCTCTGACTGTGATCTGCTGCGGTTCTGCGAGCGGGTGCGGATAATTGTGTACCTCATTGTGCACGTGTTTGGACCAAACTTAATCATGATGTCAGGCTGTTAATAAAAGGTTATTAAAGGAACAAAGATCCAGGTTTTACATATGTTAGGCAGGGGAGGTCTCGGGAACTCCTGTCTCAGAGGTAAACATGGGCCCTCATGACAAATGATGCTCATGCTGAGATCAGATAGTTAACAAGAGATCCCCTTATTAACCAGGTCTGCATAGATAATTGGCACTTGAGCCTCACATTTTGAATCTGGCCTGAGTGGTGTCATTTATCAAGAACCTGAGCATGCTGTCAAGGCTCCATAATAAGCTGCAGTAACTGATGAATCAAGATTACGCACTAGATTGAGAATGAAGGAGGAGAAAATGGGCTACAGCCATGTTGCAGGGGGCTTTAGTCTAATATTCATAACATTAAAGTGGTGATATTCCTCACAGAGAGGGATTAATGCAGTTTGAAAATCTGCAGTGGAAAATAACTCTAGCCTGTTTGCATCATAAGGAGTATCACCACTGTGCTTCTGCAATACTGACTTTTTATATATATATATTTCCCTCTACAAATTATTTTTTATGACAGAAGTTGTTATATCAGGTATGCAAATAATATTGTTAATATAAATATACTATATATACACACCGCTATGTTAGTAAATTTAGCATTAACTATTTAGCAATGAATTTCACAACTAGCAACTTAAGTAAAGACATCGAGTCGCAATGCTACTCTGCTGCATGTGCTGCACACAAACAATGAACTCTGAGCAGCTTTGCTGGACAAACCATGCGATGACACCATTTCAATTAACCCAAATTAACCCAAGCATCTGTTTCTGCGCAATGTTCTTTCAAAATAAATGCAAGTACTCATGAAGGTGCATGTTTCACAACATATACGCCAATCTAGATATCGGGCCACATTATCAACTGGCACATCAGTCAAATTCTAAATAAAATATTTGCTGAGCTGAGCTGCTATTAACCAGAAGTAGAAATTTAAAAATGCAATGATTTTTTTTTTCTGACGATTTATATGCAAAATATTAGTTAAAAAAAGAAAAATACTTGACATAGTCCCTGATTATTACCATTTTTGCAGAGGTAATTTAGCTTATTTTTTATTTGCGATGCCTTTATAAATATGACCCAAATAAGACAGTAAGAGATCTCACTGTTTGGTTTAACTAATAAATATTCTTCTCAGTTTGATCAAATTGATTTCATTATACAATATCATTTTCATTAGCTAAACAACACAGAAACTCATTATGCCTATTATACCTGTACAAGTGCATCAAGCAAAATCATAGCGTAAGAACATATGCATTTCCCATCATACCTGTTTAATGTGGTCATGACTGTATGTCTGAGTGCACACGTGTGTCTTTCCGTTTATCTCACTGGTATATAAGTGCAGATAATTACAGATGATGGGCTGGTGATCAGCTGCAGGTATGGGAGCCACCTCAGGCCTCGCCCAGCCTTGCACCTCTACCACTCCCCTGCTCTGTCAGGCATGTTTGGCAACGTCTCCTTTCCCTAAATCTCCAGCTGTCCAGTGGGGTGCGCCAAGTCACAGCAGGAGTGCCTGCCTTTCCATCTATGGCCCATCTCTTTCTAGGAGTGTGAGGTGTGTGTGTGTGTGTGTGTGGTTTGGGGTGGGGGGTGGAGGGGGTCCTCTCTGTACTCGCATTACTCACTAGCAGACGGAGCATGCTGCCAGCACCCAGCATGTCCGCCCACACGCCCCTGCCCTGCCGGTTAGACCTCACGGTTGGAGGAGATGATGGAGAGAATCTGGGATCCTGGAGGGGGGTGGATCCAGAGGAATCTGAGAGACAGAGAAAGACAGACAGAAGCCCAGAAGCTTACCTTCATCCCACAGGCCGATCCTCGGACAACCCGACCTTATATGGTAGTCTGAATCTCCTTGTTGGGTTTCTTTAAGAGGGAGCAAGAGGGGTGTGAAATGACAGCTGAATGACTTTCTTGGTTCTGTATTATCACTTTCACTTACTTCTATGCTACTGACTCTACCGGCATCTTTTTCTTAGCACAAAAGCTTTACGATGGTATTCATGTTGAAAGTGCATTTCTAATGAACTATTATTAGGAATCCCACTAACACAGTGTAATACACCACGAGCGTCTTTAAATACTTATTTATGGAATAGATTTACCAAACCAGCAAAGTTTGAGAAGCACCACTTTCTGCTACACGTCTTTGCAGCATTAACAGTATAAGCGAGCCCTAACGTATGAAGCAAACAGGACCACATTTTATATCCATCTTTTCAGTTAAACAGTAAGTCATGTGTTAAGAAAGCTGACTGATGCTGAATTGTACCAGAATATTTATAACTGGCTGGAAACAATTAAAAAAAATGCTTCACATAATATTAATCATTAGCCTTGGGACAAATTTTCAACAATAAATCCTCATCCAAATGTAAATAAGTAGAACTCATTACAACCAGCTGGTATTACTTTCATGTGCCCACAGGGGGCTCTAGTGTACCACAGATTTTACTGCTCAGAATCTGTTAACTGCAGCTCAGAGACCAAGCCACTGATTGTGTTGAGGGTAGACCTTTTGAACTGCAACTATACGATTGATACAAGCATTAACCAAGCTTATGCACAAAACAGAATATTAGCATGCTATAACAGTGCAAATTAAACACAAAATGGGGTAAAAAAAAACCTGCTAAAAGTACAATGTACTGTAATACAGCCTCAAAGAGGTCCAAAAAACTGAAAAGTCTGAGTTAATACATACCTCTACCTCGATCTTTTATATATAAATATATATAGCTGTGTGTGTGTGTGCATGTGTGTGTGTGTGTATCAAATTCCAAAGAGGTGAACAGTACTTGATGAGCTAGCTCTGGAGACCTCTGAATTTTAATGATGTTGGAGATGATATTGTGTGTCCTTCAGCTTGTTATACTGACACAAGCACTCCATAAATCATCATACCTAGCTATCGTAAAATCAATACCAAACTGCTACCTCAGCGCTAACCCGTAATAAGTTTTTCAGCCATCTAACAGCTTAAACTTTGCTGTAATGCCGTTCGACCTATAGGTTAAGATCAGAGCATGCTTAATTTGTTTTGTAATAGAGACTTTCTAATCCTTAATGAAGCGCCTATTAGGGAGGCTTTTGTTGGCACATTGGTGATCAGTTGGTGGAACAGCCACTGCAATTAAGTTTGAATCTTTGTCCTGGAGCTAAAAAAAAAAAAAGGAAAATAAAAAAGTGGGTGGAAAAAAAAAGCAAAGCTTTAGCGGTCAATAAATGTTAATCCAGTCAGAACTCGTCTGTGCCTTTGAACAGGACTCACACTGGGTTTTTTTCACATGCACTTGTTTCATCCCTTCCTAAGAGAGGCCATCCCTTAAGGATACTGCCACTGATCCTGAGACCAGGCTACCACTAATAAGAGCCCATGTGTAAGCAATATTGTCCACATTAAACACATTATTAGTGAGCTTTGTGTAAGACATAAGCCATAAATACATTCACAGAAATAAGCCAAAGACCATAGTTCTTTATGAGAAGGGAGAAATAATGGGGACGTCATTAGGCTAATAATAATCAAGTGAAAATAACTGCTTTATGGCACAACTTCAGAATTCACTGTTACTTTTATTTTTGCCTTGCACTGAAATTATCTCCGTGCTTTATCAAAAGGCAAAACAAAATGCAAATAAGTAAAGAAATCACAAAATGACAAGCCTCATGTAACCTTGCGGGGTTGTTTTTTTTTTTTTTTTTTTTTTTTTGATTTTCAGAATGATAGCTATAACTGGGGCAGCATTTCTGAGACACACAACATATGTAAAAGCCTTTGCACAAGAGAGAAGCCATTGCCACAATTTCTGAAGCGTAAACAGCTTATGAAAGTCAAATGGATATGTGGCATAATCTGACACGGTGAGTCGCCGCTTCAAAAACATCTCTAACAAACCACGAATCCAGACAACAGCGACAATAGTTGCATGTTTTTAAATGCTCCACAGGTGATGGAGTTATGATATCAGTCACCTGCAAGTCAACAAAATTAGCTAGGTATGTAGCTAATGAAAGAGGATTAGACCAAAAAAAAAAAAAAAAATGTACATTTTTCAAGACTTTGAACTTTCTCTTCATCCTTCAGTAGATATTGTATTTAAAGGCCAATATGGGTCACATAGGAAAATTCAAGGTACGAAAGATGAAGCATTAAAGTGACCTGACACCTATATCAGCTCGTCACACGTGGTTTTTTGGTGAGGAGGGGGTTTGCCAAGGGGAACACCCGCATACCCATGTTTTTTTTTTTTAGGGACACTGACTTTGGTTGTGATTTACAAACAGAAAGAGGTGGTAACCAATTGTCAGAGGTCTTGCTGGTTGACCCCGGAACATCTGTGTTCAGGGTCTGTTGCTTATTACACAACAGACAAGGCAGAGGTGAAAAAATATTTTCCTTAAATGGCAGCAAAAAAATAATGTCATTTCTATAAATTCACATTTTTTTCAATTACATAAAAAGACTTTATGAAAAAAAATTGCATTATATGTTGATGTGACTGCACCATGCTGTCTGCTGCCTCGCTGGATCTGTGTCCTGTCTTGTCAAAAATCATTTTTCAAAGATTAATAGTTACTGATAAATCTTTATGCCTGAAGGTGAACTTCCCTGTCTTTTGATGCTAACACTTTTTTTCTGATGCTGATGATATAAATCACTCAGCCTGGACTGCCACACAGTTAGTTTCCACACAGCTGTGTGTAACATATGATTTTTTTGTTGGTTTTGTAGGGAATTGTTAGGACTTATTTTTCAGAGTTTAAAATGACAGATTGATGGCATTTGACTATTTTAAGGTAGTATGAATATTTATTTACCAAACTTGGTTTTAATGATTTAAAAAAATAGCAAAGCTGAAATCAGTATGTAAATAATTAATTATGTAAATATAAATCTATAATTCAGAAAAAAAATAATGTAATGCTGCTTTCACAGTTTCAGAGTTCAGTAATTAGCACGCTTTATAGAACATTGATTGTTATTATTTTTGTTTGTGGGGATATGCCGTTTTCCATTAATTCACTTTTTTTCTAAAAGTTTATTTTTCCATAAGAACTGACCATCTTCTTGTCCATTTTAATTCATAAATTAAAGATTTCCATTATTTATATTTCAGTATAGATGTTTACTGTGACAATGTGTGCCCTTTGACTCAGTTATTTCTTAAGTCACCACCACAACCTTTATATTAATAAATAAAACAAATGTAAAGTTTATGTTTGCTTTGACTTGATTATGGCAGTTCTGGTTTTTTTGGGGGTTTTTTTGGTATTTCGATATTTGATAAGCTCACCAGTACAGGATCAAAGGAGGAGCCACTGAACTGCAAATGATTTCTACCTTGAGGTAAATTTCCACTTTAAGAAAGGACAGTCAGCATATTCAGGCTTTAGGTTACTAGTTTATTGGGAGGACATAAAATTCATATGTAGCACTGGAACACCCTCAATACTGGTTTTAATAATCAATACTGCAATAGCACTGCACACAACTAGGTGCAATTTATAATTCTGCAACATCCTCACTTCCTCATGGAAATGGACCAAGCATCGTGAGCTTACGAAAGATGTCGACATGGCGACTTTGCTGTCTTTTATTTGAATATTGGGCTAAATTGGAGTAGCCTGCTATCTTGTGTGTCTGTCAGAGGCCTCCCATGTGACTCTGATAGGGCTGTTAGGGACTGGCAAGGCCAAACCAGGGCAGGGAGTGAGGGGGAGAGGCGGATTTACACTTAAGGCCAGAGCTGGGATCCGTCAGTGTGGGCGGATTGGGTCATCTTCAGCGTGACCTGCCACCTCTGATGGAGCTCTGAAAAGTGCAATCTGACCCTGCTGCTGAGCAGCCATCTCTCACTGTCACAAATCTGCGTCATCTGAATGGAGAGGTTTTACTGTAATTTAGTAATGATCCTTTATTTCTGCGGTACGATTGTGTAATCTGTAAATTATGATCTTGACGATGTTTATGAGTTAGAGTTTGCTTCTTACCTGGTTTTAAAAACACAATTATATCTCTAAGGTGCACCAAATGAAAACAAATATCTTCCTGAAAACCATATACAAGCAGTGCCTTTTAATTAAATCCATGCAGCAGCAGCCATCGCTTCAGGAAACACAAATGTAGTTTTTCACAATTGTATGATCTGCCAAAAAGTCCAGCCTCGCCCTTTGTTGAGCATCTACAGAGGAAGAAACAGGGATAATAAAGGTCTCTTTATGATGAGGCTCCTGCACACAGAGCCATGAAAAACTTAAGAAAAAATATCTATCAAGAGGTGGGAATTACATTGCCCTGTGCTGGGGTGGGAAAATGAAGCAGGCATTTCTGCGCTCGCTGGCAACATAACCTTCAGAAACATCCTATTTTTCATTAGAGTTGTGTCAGACAGCTATGCCTTTAATAACATTCATCCCCGTACCAAGGAGAGGATAACTCAAGCTTTAGGCACATAATGAATGGGAGAATGGGCCCTGGCGCTGTTAAGAACAGGAGGGCTTGCCAAACAGGCAGAGCTGCACTGCTGCACTCGTGGCAAGCCTTTCACAGCACGGCATCCTCCTGTATTAACGCCATGCAAATGAACAGTCAGACGCTTCCTGAGGTGGCTCTCTAATGTGGCCCTGTTAATTACTGTCATTAGAGCAGAGGCTAGAAGAAAGAACTAACAAGCCAACTTCCTCATGATCTGTGCATTTGAAAGTCATCTTCAGCGATAAAAACACGTCACAACCCTGTAAGAAAATTGCAAATTGCTAAATTTGCTGACAGAGTGGGAAAAATTCTGCTGACTCCGAGCAGCCTGCCGGTGATGGATGCATTCTTGACAGAGTCTTGGTGTTTAGACTTAAGAAATAATGAGTATCAATGTCCCAGCCGTGGAATATGCAAAGACGAAAGAGCCCTGCGTGGGTTTAATTAAGGGAAACAGAGGCAGGGGCAGCTTTCAAACAGAGTGACCCAACATGATCAGATTCTTATTGCTGTCATTTTGTGCTGAAATATGGCCAGTAAGGTACAGGGAGCGCTTTAATAACTCCAACGTAATGTCATAGCAAGTCAGTCCAAGACTATTAATGTATTGCAAATGAAGCCCAGGCATATTTCAGTGCAGCGCATCTTGGTTTCGGAAACACAGGTTAATGTGTTGAACATAACATCTGAATAAGGCGTGTGTGAGACTGTCTGAATAAGGGCAGTTTTGTTTTAAGGACCGTTGAATTGGTTTTCACTGCATCATTACAACCGCAGGGGGTGTGGGCACTCATTGTTTCTACAGTCAAGTAAAGTATTTTGTTTTACAAATGCCCTCCGGCAATTCACACTCCCTGCAATCGGGAGGAAAAAAAAATAATGTTTCTCATACTTCAGAGAGCAAACCAAAATATCCTCTATTATGTCCGTGATGCATCAAATCCCTGGTGTGGCCTTGAATTTAGTTTCTCCCCCCCAAAAACTGGAGGGTGACATGGTCAATATATTCAACACTCAAGGCCACTTCCAGGCTAATACAGAGGACTTTACTCTTCTCCTTCTTCGTTTCACTTTCTCGCTCTCATTCGCTCTTCTGTTTTTCAAACGTCTGTGCTGTTGAGGACAAATCAAAGGCTCTATTTTACTAATGTAACACTGAGCAGACTGTGAGGTGGCTGTGGGGATAATGAGGGACTGCAGAGATGTGAAACAGGCAGGCTGAAATGGATAATTAGGACAGAAAGTTTCTGCGATGCCAGTGACACTCTACAGGATATAGGATCATTAAGTTCTATATAAAATCACTGTACAGTGTATCTATATAAAATTGCTCGTCATAGTCATTCTTTTTATTACAACTTTTCATTTCATTACAACCAGGCTCTGTTTAACTTAAGGTGTAGCCCTTACCTCTGTTTTAGAGAAATGTCAGAATGTAGGCACTTTAACTATCTTTATAACTACCTGTGAATATATTTAGCATAATTTCTGCTTTGACCTCCTGGACAAATACAAGGCTGCTTTTCATCTTTTTTTTTTTTTTTTTTTTTGCACAGCTGCCCAGTCTTAGTTATTTTTCAAAGCCATTAGTCTTGTTATGAAATGTAGGTGCAGGATGAAAGTTTTGTGGTGTATGAATTTCAGGACAAGCGAATGAAAAGGACATCCTTACAGGTCTGTAGTGCTTGGAAATATAATATGGGGGTTTGGTGCAGGCAAACTGGATAATAAGCTGCAAAAGCTTGTTAAAAGGTGTTTGAGGGAGATATCATATGTTGCTCTATTATGATTAGATTTCTCCTTGACAATATGAAAAGATCAAATCAATATCTACTGAAATTTTGATGATCCGCAAGTCACTCCACCCCCAACCCCCCCCACCCCCACCGACCCAGTCCCTCCTTCCCCAGGCTCTATTGAGAGAACATGATCTGAAATCACCACAGTAACATCAGGCTTTTCTCTGCCACTGTGAAAATATGTAACTTCGATTAACGTGATGCTTAACAAAATGACCTCCGTTTTGGGTTTGCTCCCAAATCTTGCTGTTTGGGTACTGATGACAGGACCTATTGTGTTCCTCTTTAAAGCAATTCAATTAGGAGTCATTAGTCCTCTGAGTGATTACCAGTGGCCTATCAATAGTAGGAAGGACACACTAATTAAAGGGCATTTAAATGTTTCTCAGTGCAGAGTAATGGGGAGAAACACAGCATTTAAAATGCACTTTGCAGGAAAATATCCTTGCGCAGCAAATGACCGACATAACATGTTCACTTTGCTCACTGCAAATTCCCTTTATAGACACATATACGGTAATGGATCCCGTGGGAATACTAAAATGTGGTAATACAGCAGTCACCAAGAAACTACTAGCCCTACTAAAAAGCAGGTAAACATTCAGATGTTATGCTCATCCACTTTAGAAAAAAATAAAAAGGACAGATAAATAGCAAACTGATGTAAAATCATAGCAGGTATTTATGGTACATATGCCAAACTGAATATTCCTCTGCGAGGGAGGGGTGGATTATCTTTCATTTTTAATTGACTGTCAGTGCTGTGCATCTCTGAATTCATTCTATCAAAGATGGATAGGTACTTTCACCGCCTATCATGAAGTTAATTCCATTCTTAGATGAATTGGAGTGATAACACTAAAGAAAGGTGACTTACTTGAAATCAGCTTCCCTTTTCCATAATATGCTGCTGTTATTCTTGCGCTATTACACGATGTACTCTGAAAATCACCTGAAATTATAGCAAAGATATTCTGTGTATCAACGAGATGAATACAGAAATGTCTGCCTTTTGAATACACTCTGAAAACAATCTCACTGTAATCTGAGTATTATTAAATAAATGAAGTGCTTCAGCATCGGCACAGGTCACAGAATCACGCTTAATATACAGATGTATTTCCATAGATTCATCAACTGTAAAATAAGGACACTACAGCGCCACAGTGTTGAGAGGACTGCTTTGTGTTAACATAGTGAGAAAGATATTGATTAAAGTATGATAAGAAAAAGCTCCAGTCCCAGGGCAGAGCCTCCACAGCTATGATTAAATAGGGTGCACAGAGATAGGACCTATATCTCACATAGAAGCCAACCTTGTGCATCTATATACAGCATATGAGCTAATCCTAAAAATAGCTGTTTTCACGTTTTAAAAAAATAGCATCTATTAGAGCGCCTTACTTTGGGATTAAATCTTTGGGTTGGTCCCCAGCATAATCATGTTTTGGATAATGACACTACAGATGTCATAACTTCTCTGAGGAATAAGACAACAACTGAAATGATGAAAACCAAAACTTTCTAAAAGGTTACTATACTAAAATAATATCATGAAATTTAAAATGACTTTTGATAAACTAGTCCTGCATAATCATTAGCCACAGTGATCAAAGAGTTTTCTTTTAGGCATTTGAAAGACTGCAGCGATGCACATCACTCTACTCTTGGTATCAAATATTTTATTTAGTTTAGTAGAGCTATAGTAGAGCTATATTGCAACTTATCTCAGTGTAATATTATAAAGAGGGAACAATATTCCAACAGAGGGTGTCACACAAATGATATCAACAGAGTCTACAATCTTTAAAATTTTGCATGCATGCACAACCTTAGTGTTGTGGTGTCAAGATGGAGATTCAGCTTCATAATCAAAACAAGCTTGCGTTGTTTTTGTGTTCAGAATTATATTCTGTGTACTGCTGTATAAGATCTTAAAATCAAATAAAGGGTTTGAATAAATAAATGAATAAATGTGATATCACTGGGGACAGGGTTTTCCTAAGGTTAAATAAATGTGATCTGATCAACATCTATGATGAGCCCTCAAATGTGGTTACATTGTCCAAGAATAAACTCTTAAAAGCTACTGCATGAGCACTGATACTGTATTCAAAGCTCACAGCAGTATGGGCCAGTGAATATTGTCATATTGAAAATCGTGCACAATATTTTGCAGAGGATTAAAATATATTAAAACTCACCTAATGACAGCAGGTATGCTGGAAGAAACCTTTCCAAGTAAAAAATGAAAAATATCAGCAATTAGCAACTCATATTACCTGAAACACTGGGTTCAAACGTGGCAGGCTTGGGCTTCATACAGTGATGCGTGCACTTTACCACACAAGCCCTGATCTGTTATGCTGCTCAGTCCTTCTTATATTCTTACCTGTTTTGTAGGGATTACAGGAAAAAAAAACAAAACAGGTAAGAATTGAAGTACTTGTCTATGGATTTGGCTGACGCTTTACATAATATCTAAAATCTGCAACCTGAATACAGCAAACAGTCTTCAACTGCCAATGAGCAAGAGAGATACAGCAAGGTAGTTTCCAGATTTTTTTTTTTGTAATAACATAAAGCCTTGTTGTTATTTTGCGTAAAACGTATTACTTATATCACTATAACACACACAAAAAAATGCATGCTAACTGCATTCTTTGGCTTTAGCTACACAGCTGAAATAACTGTGAAAAATGTCCCCTTGGTCTGACTTTTATTCCTCACCTTATTCCCAATGTCATTCATTTGCCACTGAAGGTAACAAGCCTTTTCCACTCGGTGCTCTGTAACGGCAGACCTTTAATAGCCATTTCCCGGTGTGGCGAGGGGAGAGAGGGGGAACATGTTTATTTGTGTGTCTGCACATGCTTCTCCAGCGATTCTCTCTGCTCCACTCACCCAGCTGCTGGCTGGAGGAGTGATTCATGGGCCTGACAGATGCCTGGTGCAGCTGGATCTGTCCTTGATCATCCCAAAAGCCTGGACAGCACTGTCATTCACCATTGCCCAAATTATCTCTGTATTGACTGCAGAACCCTCTGTGACAGCGCTGTAATGGCTAATTACCCAGGATGCTTTGGGTACTTTTAAACCCCAGAGTGTTCTCTTGCTGTCTTGCCATGCTGCTGCTACCGTATCATGTCGTTGTGAGGGCCACTGTTTTCTCTAACCCCACCTGAGCACCACAGCCCGAGGAGCCCAATGCAAAATGTCAAGAGAAAGCAGGAATAATATCCTCTTGTCCCTAATATACGATATCAAAGTAACAGTGATGTCACTGAGAGACACACACACAGTTTCACAGAGGCAACTGAACATAAACTACTGTTTATGGTTTGTCTATTTCTCTATCCTTCTCTGCATGTCAGGGGAATTGCATTGCGAGAAACACACACAGTTAATTATCAAAATCTGTCTCAAGATGTTAAAAAAAAAAAGCCTAGCTCTTCTGCAGCATGTAAATACTGAAAAAGATAAACATGAATAATTGCCAAAAGTTTTCATTCCCAAGAAGCCGGCACACTAATCTACAATTCTAAACCCGCAATGTTACTTCAGACTGAGTTGCATTTCAGGAGGAAGCTGACAGAGAGAAGTGAAAGGAAATGAAAAGAGAGACAGAACGAGAGAAGGAGAAGGTGAGGGAATAGAGGGTACAAAATCCCATCCTGACTGTTAGAGAAGATGATGAGGTCCCCTGAGAATGGACAGAGTAGAGAGGGAGCAGCTTTTCCTCACAAAGATTCTAGTAATTTGCCACATCCTGTCCGCACACCAGGCATGGAAGCCACTCTGTCCTTAATTACCAGGATAACAAACCCATCCCCTCCCTGCTCCTCATTGTCCTGTTCTCCTCACACTACTTCCCCCCCTCGGCCAATGCCGTCACCTCCCAGGCTTCCTACGCTCTTCCTTCCAATCAGTATAAATGAATGGCCTTTGCTGCTGTTTGCCATGAGTGGATGGATGGACACCAAATAAAGTGATAAAAGCTGAAGGAATGACTGTCTGAGTTAGCAGCTCTGTACTTGATTGGCAGAGGCATTATAGTGATACGGGGGCCTCACCTGGATAAAGCAGCAGTTTACAGGTAAAACATCCTAATAAACTGTCAATAATAATAAATCACTTCTTATATTGTCACACTGAAAGTCTTATTCATAAAATCTATGTTGTCTCACTTCCAGTGTCCAGAAATTCTCTTTAATAAACATTCAAATCTACACTGTATGACACTGCAAACAGCATGGCTTGTAATGACATCACTGTCAGGAAACAACCAGCGTATAGAGGCCGTGGCCTCTCCGTCTAGCCGTCGTCTGTCACCTCCAAGATGGCGCCTTGTCTGCTTCGGCTTTATTTGCATTGGCTTTTTGCATACGTCTGCTTTGCTGCATGAATCTTGACTCCGCAGCATCAAAACAAAGGGGGAGAACCAGGCGTGACACTACAGTCCTGCCTTGCTACATACAGATACATTCAGCTCAGAGGGAATGACAAGGCTGTATTAGTGCAGTGTTTGTACGCCTTTTCAGTGAACAGGCAGTGGGAGGGTCTGTTATTCCTGGGGGTGAAGGGGTTAGAGGGGTGTGTGTGTCTGTGTTACCAGTCACCTGCTGCTAAATCCTATTAGCAAGGCCTGGGGGTTAAACCAACCATCACCATTAAAGGCCTGTCAGGGGAAAGCCCACAAATAATAGGGCTGATCGCTACAACTGACAAATAATTAGGTGCTTTGATAGAGGATAATCAATTAGAGCTAATAGGAACAGGCCTGACATTCTGAGATGTAACAGAAAAAGGGAAACTGTAACGAAGACAGCAACAAAATGTTTATGAGAAACTAGATTTTAGGTTTTTATTAAAGGAGTACAGATAAAAGTGTAAGAGAGGAAATTATATGGGGAATCATTCAGAAATTATTTCCTGGATTAATTAATAATTTTACTTGGCCTTGAAAATGCCAGAAAACAATATTAAATGTTCTGATTAAGTGTCCTGAGGCCCAAGGCACACTTGTCAAAGTGCCATGTTCAAACAGTCTTAAATATTAAATTTAGTGTCATAAGAGACTGAGAAAAGCAGCAAATCCTCACAGCTGGTGACATTTTTTTACTTTGAAAGCTACTTATTGATTATCACAACAGTAGACTAATCATTGGCCAGTTGACTAATCAACTAATTGACACATTACTCCCTCTAAAATGTTATTTTAGGTCATTTTTGTGAGCTAATGATGTAAGCGCTCTAATGTATACTGCAAATCTTCACTAGTGTTTGCACGCAATGATCCAGAAAATAAACCCACTCTGATTTTCACCTCTAGCTTTGCAAATGAGGTGAAAACGGACTGGGTTTTGCAACTTGAGGTAGCTTTGCTTGTAGAATTTTGAAACTGCAACAGATTTTCATATATAAAAAATAACACAGCTCCATTCAGACTGCATATCTTTGAGCATGAAGTGGAAGGGCGCCTTGACCAAGGACAAAAGAGTGCGTAGTTCTAGGTCTCACTGCCTGTAGGTGAGGAGTACAAGTCAGTGCCTTAAAGCAAATATAGTTCAAGGATTAAAGTGTCTGCCTAAACATTTCCATATGTTTACTAACATAAGGGAAAATGAGGTGAGAAAAAATTGGCAAAGCTAGTGTTAAATGAGATGAGAAGTGACAGTTTACATTTCCAGCCACAATTAACACATTGATGGCGTTTTTCGCCGGGCCCCTCACAGTGATAATGCCTGTTGTCAAATCTGTTTAGCACGCCAAATCTCCTGGAGCCTTCAGCTAGGCAGCAAGCTTTTGACAGATTGAAGGTTCAGAGATAGGCTATCATGACAGATGGAAGCTGGCATCGATGTTCAGCTCTCGCCAATCACAGGGGACCTGCCCCCCTTATTCTGCGGGGCGCAGCTCCGCAACCTTCCCCCCTCTGATGGGAGCAGGGGATGGCATTGTTAAGCAGTGCATCTGTGAGACTCAGTCTCCTCTGATGGAAGCATAAGGCAAAGAGCTCTCAAGCAAAAGACGGCCACTGCTGTAAGCGCATTTCAGATATGATGGGAGGCTAGCTCCAGGGAATTGTGGAAAAGAAAAAGTTTGAAACATTTTGAGGAGCAGAGGAGGACCCAGGAGAGAAAAGAGCAACTGCAGCAAGCCTCAGCTATTCAGTAATGCCATCATTAAATTTGATTATTACCTAAATGCTGGCAAATGCTCTGCAGTCACACCACAGTGGAGTTTGACAGAAACATTTACTTGATCACTCTTTATATCTGATTAGTAGAATGACATTTTTCTCATGACCAACAGAATCACACCTGTTAAATACTCAATACTGAGAAGGGAAATCAATTTAGATAGCCTTGGCTTGTATATAAAGTCCTCCTTAGAACTCATACTACAGTATGATTACCCTTAATGAGATCCATCTGAAACAGTGGCACAGGAGAAACTCATTAAACTGAGCTTGTTCTAATCAGACAGGCTTATATGGATTTTGCAGACATCAGAAATTGTTCTGAAAAAAGAAAAATACACCAGGGCCTCTGAAACACAAGACGGGATCTGATAATTAAGTATCTGCCATGCGCTGATGATATCACGAGTGTTAATGATCACTATAATGACAGTTCACGCAGCACCCAGTTGATTTACAATACACCTACTGTGAGGCACCACTGCGACAGCCACTGCAGCAAACACACCCAAGCGAAAACAGTTTAGTATAGATTAAAACGACATAAGTTAGACCTAATAGGCACTCTTAGGGAAAAGAATTAAATGCTTACTTGCACTAAAAAAATGTCCATAGGTAGACAAGTTTGAGATGCAGCGTTGTTGGTTTACTTGCTGGCAGGCAGCCCTCTAAGTTGTTTGGTCTCTCCCTCCCTGTTTAGGCGAACACATTGTTGATTCAGACCCATCATGTTGAGGCTTGAGGTCACCCTGTCTCAGGCTTGGCTAGTTAGCAGCAGCCCACCTGATGGCCCAGAGGAAATCACAGCAGCCGCACTCACAGGAGAGGGCCTGACAGCCAGGCCCCGCACCAGAGAGAGGGGTCCAGCTAAGGGGGTGGAGAGAGGAGGGTCAGTATGGGGGGAGGGAAAAAAAGGAGAGGGTTCTGGAAAGGGTGGGGTGGGGGGTCCTTCAAAAGCAGGGAGAGATGAGACATAGCTAAAGAGGGTGCAATGGTGAGTCGTGTTATGGTCACGGCTGTAGTAAGTCTGGTAAACGTAGAGAATGAAAGAAAAGAAACAGGGATGATAAAGTGAGTGAGGCTACCTTACTGGGTGGTACGCCATAGAAGAAAAAAAGAGATGAGAAAGGAAGACGACAGCGCTTGGGTTAAGTTGTACGAGAAGAAGAAGAGGAAGGTCCAGTCTGCGTAAGAGAGTGATGGGGATCCTCATTCACAAAGATGGATGGCTCAAATTTTGGAGGGAGGGAGAGGGATTTCTTTGCAGCATTATATATGGATCTATACAGGGGGCTGGTCAAGTGGTCTAGGTGTCGAGTTTTTCCAACATCTAACAGCAGTTTCTGTTCAAGCAGAAGCAAAACTGCACTGTGTAAATGAAGTGAGGCATCAGTGTAAGCTATCCTGGGGCAGTGATGCTGCTCTTGCAGAGAAAACGTTGGCTGTAAAATGCTGTGATGAACAGCAGACATTTCCAGTTCACAAGACTCCCAGTCTCTCCTGAGAGTCTGCTTCATCCCTATTATAGCCAATAATAGCCCATTGTAGTCAAATGCTCTTTCTCTTCACTGTGACTGAATGAGGACACATTATTTACTGAGAGGAGACAACGCTAATACACGGCTGCAGAAAACTGCTGACAGGAAGAGGGCAAAAATCATAGGTTTTCCCTCCTAGAGGACGTTGCACTTATTTTATATTTATAGTCATGTTTAATAACAACCCACAGTCTGCCAATACACCTCAAGACAACCTCCACAGTCGCTCTCACTGTCGGTTCAACTACACGGTGTTGGATCTGAGGAGATCTATACTCCCCCCATTTTCTACATTAGGAGTGCTTTGACACTGATGAGGTCAATCAGTGACGTATGAAAGTAAAGATGTCTTCAAAGGGGTAAAACCTACATACCTGCTATGACCAGGTTAGAGAAGAAGAGATAAGATTTTGAAGGTAAAAGACACAAAATTATGCTCATAAGGTCTATAATTTCACATTTCATGATCTACATATGGGAACATAACTTAAATGTATGATTGCAGTTAGCACAGATAATGAGCAGGGACAAATTAAAATGTAAAAAAAAAAAAAAAAAAATGAACTAATTAAATGAGTCCATTAATGCTCATTAAAAGATCATCTCAATGGATAAAAGCCCTTCCTTTCTGGAGCATGCCAACAGGGCAATAGCAACAAAATGCAGATCAAATCTTCACTGTATTCATCACTGAATACGGTTTCTTTAGGTTTCCATTTTGTGCTTATGTCTAAAGGCATCTGAGACAAATGCCTCACCACAAAGTCATACACCATTAATGCAGTCAGTGGTGCTGCAGCCTCAGAATCTTATTATCTTAGTTGGTTCAGCCTCATTAGCTGTTCTATGCATATTAATGGGTGGGAAATGGAAAACTATACCCCATTTAAGAACAAAACATGCTCAAAGTACTGGCTGCTTCTAGGTTATAGGACATAACTCACTCTGCAAATTGCTATCATCGGGCTTCTGGCAGAACCCTGCTGTTTTCTTTACCCAAAAGCCCCTTGTTCCCTCGCAGAGACAGAGTTTCATTAACCTGCACCGCATTCAGATGCCATTATGGCTCTAATTATGGCACATGCTCTTATGAGGAACTGCCTGGGTTCTTGGAGACTTTTATGTCCAGCTGTCCTGTCACCAAGGCCAGGGTCATCTCCACTGCTGCCGAAGATTCAGACTGAGACGATGTGCTAATCTCTGATGCATTGAAGCTGGCTTTGTAGACTTATGCAGGCTTATCTATTATGGTCACGACTGCATTAGACATAAGACCTTAAGTTTGTAGGCACTGAAGTAGAAAGAAGACCAAATTAAATTCTTCTCATCTACCTCCTCAGCTGTGTCCAGATTGCATCAGTTTAAAAAAAAACAGAGGATCTCTTGAGGATAAAACTGGCACCTAGCAGTTCAGGGGTAAGTCTTTATCTTCTGTTTGTTCTCCACAATAAAAAGAAAATCTTGTTACATAGTTTAGCTATCTCCATTAAATTTATTAGTAAAGCAACCTAACTGCAGTTTGGCTTTTTTTTTTTTTGTCATTCTAGACTCAGCACATCTGCCAACAGACCAATGGAGACCTTAGCTTGGGAAACAAATAAAACCTCTGTCCAGTGTCTCATTATCCATGAAACTATCTTCTTGGCTTCCTCTGTCTAATCAAAGAGAAGGGAAACACAGGAACAAGCTGAAAAATTCCAACATGAGGGAGCCTGAAATAGTTCCCTCAGCATTGAGCAGTGCTCACTCACAGCAGATAGTGAAGGTAAGGAGATCCTTTGGCAGGTGCTTTGGGCTGTCAGAGCTGTAGATGAGCTCTGCTGCTGGATAACATCTTGCCAAATGCTCGAAGCTTGTCAGTTAACAGTCTGCCAGAAAAAAAAAGGTGGACAGTTACTAACCTCTCAGAGAAAAGACAAAGACCAACAGTAAGTTCCAAGCCATAAAAAGAAAGTTTAGACTTTCTTGAGAAAAATAATTACCAGTATTTTTTACACTGATTAACTTTGAGATAAAATGTTTTGATGCATTTAAAGGGAAAGCTGCACGGAGAGTTTTTCAAAAGTTTCTCAGCAATGGTTTTAACAGTCATAAGACTGAATGATTAAAATACGGTTTGTTTCCAAGATGGGTTGCATCAGATCTTTTTTTTTTTTTTTTACAACACCCATAACACCATTGTGAACTAAGGAGATTGGCAGCTGTAGGTCTGAAAGGATTTCAGCTGCTCACATTTCAAGGCCTTCTTTATCATATTTTTCATTTCATAATGTTCTAAATATTTAAAAATAGATTCCAGTTCTGAACTGCTGGGAGGTAAGTGGAGCACCCAGACTCTTTTACTGTAATGTTGATCTTAAATGTGCAGAATGTGTTCTAGACTTGCCTGGCTGGAATAAGCAAGGCCTTCTTTCAAAAGGACATCATTCAGAAGGCAGCACAGTTGCTCCAAAACCTGTAAATATCATTCAGCATCAACAGTGCCTTCACAGATGTATAAGTTACTCATGCCATGTGCACTAATGCTTCCCTACACCACCATGGATGCTGGTTTTTGAACTGTGTGCTGATAACAAGCTGGATGGTCCCTCTCCTGTTTTCAATTTTAAATTTTTGATTCGTCAGACCGCGGGACAGTTTTGCATGCCTCAGTTCATCTTAAATGAGCACAGCTCCAGAGAAGGCATTTCTGGATCTTGTTTATATATGGGTTTTCCTTTGCATAGTACAGTTTTAAACTGTGTTTGCAGAGGCAATAACGAGCTTTGTTTGTATTGTAAATATTGTATAAATTGCTCAATCAAGACATG
This sequence comes from Archocentrus centrarchus, assembly GCF_007364275.1. Taxonomy (NCBI): domain Eukaryota; kingdom Metazoa; phylum Chordata; class Actinopteri; order Cichliformes; family Cichlidae; genus Archocentrus; species Archocentrus centrarchus. The sequence goes on from NC_044366.1 coordinate 18,465,649, forward strand.
TGCTAGGTTTACTAGTAGAAAGGGTTCTCGAGAGACCTGTTTGTAACATAAGCCAATCATGTAGTTTGCCAATCAAACACAATGAGGCAAACACAAAGAAAAGTAGCCCTATCACTTCAGTGATACAGAAATCCGATTAAGTTAGTAACACACACTTACACATTTGCAAGTGTTGATATTCTGTTCTTTACAATGTGAATAAGAGTAAGGGCAATGTTTGCTGTTTATATTCACATACAGCAGTTACTGGGGAAATTAATATAGTTTAAATAGAAAACAAAATCTATTTCTGAATAAAATTTTGTCTTGAGAGAAAAAAATTAATAAATCATGAATCTTCCATAAGACTGAAAAAAAATGACCTAAACCCTAGTTGCCCACTGTAATGTACCAGAATAATATAGCGTGCTTGTGTCAAGTTTATTGGGAAAAAAAAGGTCATTTGTGTGTTTTTATTAGTACTAATGATGGTAACTGGACTGGTTATTATACAGCACTTTTCTTCTCTACATGAGCACTCAAAACACTTTATACAGCATGTCTCATTCACATATACATTCATACAAGCACTTCTATGTCTAAGTGCTTTCTATCTAACATTCGCACACACATTCACACGCCGATGAGCAACTTGGGGTTCAGTATCTTGCCCAAGGATACTTTGGCACACAACACTGGGGCATCCAGGGATCGACCCACCAACCTTCTGATTAGTAGAAAACCTGTGCTCTCCCCCTTCGCCACCCATCAATGATTTGTTATGATCAGCCTAATTATTAAAATTAACTAATAAATTTATAATGTAACTAATCATTATTGGCATCGTTGTTGAGTACCTATTGTGACACAAAATGCATGTCGCTAAATCACTATGATTTCATGATTAAAGCAATGGATCTGACTTACTGATCTGTGTTTATTGAGCCTCACGGGTTAAAATACCTCAGGTGTTAAGTGTTATACTTGAGCATTAGTTGATAGAGCTCTAAGTCACTCCAGCTTCTTAACTTTAATGATACTTTGTTTAAGAGTGTCAGTTTAGGAATGAGCTTTTTGTAAGAGGATATCTTTCTATGGATTTGCATGACTAATAGACAAACGGTTTGAATTAATGTGACCTTATGATTGAAAACACAGTTGAAGTGTATGCACTTGCAATGTGCAATGCTAATTCCAATAAGCCCTTTTCCTATCTAAATAATTTTGCTTTAATTATAACAATGAGCCACAGTTAGATAAATAAATAACTTCACTGTCCTCCCTGGAATTGTGCTGATGCGGAGGCCTGCCTAGGCATTATAAACCTAATTAGCAGAAGATTACTATGCAGTGTGCAAGGCTGTGGTCCAGAAAGACATCATTAGGTCTTCTGATGGGGATATGCCTTCAGCACATTGATTGTTTTTCGCTCCAAGAACAATGCAGATTGCAGACTTTATAATTGGGCTTTTAGGTCACTTGTGACTTCACTTCTACTATGTGTGGCTGATGATCTCCATTCAAACAAAAGAAGCTGATAACAAAAACACATTCCCACTGAGCTCATGGAATTAGGAGAATGTCCATGGATTATGAGCCACAACATAAAACCCAAAGAACTACATAACTATTCAGCAGAAATAGATGTTGATGCTTTAAATGCAGTCAGATATTCTTACAGCGATGACAGCAGTACTGTTTGATTTAATTCAGTCTTGTATCAATCCATTACATGTCAAAAATGGCCTCGGCGAGAACTGTCCAAAAATATGCATTTTTCAATCTATACCAATAATATTCAATATAAATACATTTTTATTCATGAATACCAGCGAATTTCACACTACACATGCTAGAGTGTAAAGGTCTCTTAGAAAAAAAGCTGAATGTGAGCTGCTAGTGGACACAGAGGACACTGGAGATAAAAATTTGATGTCCAAAACACTGCCATGGATGGAGCTTTAACAAAGAGGGTGAGAAAAAAAATGTAATTTGCTTTTTTTTTTTCTTTCCTTTTACTTTGGGTTTTTAGGAGTTTTGGAGCTGACTGAAGAATTGTTTTCTATTTGATGGTATGAATGAGCTATTTGTTTATCATAGGAACTGACCACTCCTGAGGAGTCCCAAGGTGTTTCAAGCTCACTAATAGACTGGGTGTGGCACACATGTCAAAACTATTCTGCATTTCCCACCTACCAAGAGCTTATGACCAGGTAGAACAGACTAAGTGGCAAATGAAGAGATATGCCTCTAAGCTAAGATCTCTTTTTTTTAGACTCCACTGTCAGGTGCAATGGGTAAATAACTGCCAATACTTCACTGCTGTCACAGTGCATTTTACTTTTACTTCACAGGACCATGTGGCACTTGAAAACATTCAATGCAACTGAATTCTGGCTCAGATGGAGGAAATTCACTATATTCTAACAGAATATTATTTCTTCAGAATTGGTGTGGGGGATTGCAGTATGAAGTAACAAACAAAACATCGTCTGCAAAAAGTTGCCAAGGTCATTGAAATGACAATGGTATACTACATCAATCCCAGAAGACAAAGGGAAGCATACAGAGGGATACACTCAAATATGCAGTAAATACATAAATACAAATGTACATATTTGGTGAAAACTAAGTTTACCAAAGTGCTTCCAGAAACATGTCTCCACATTTGGCAGCCATCTTGGGAACACCTCTTGGCAGTTCCTTCAAGGGCCCTATCTAAATGAATGGTAGAGAGACATAATTTAGTGCAACATAAAAAGTATAGAATCATTGGCCAAAATGTTTTAAAAGTTTGCCCCAAAATTAAGTTTAAAAGCTTTCCCCCCACTAAATTATACTTATGCTATACATGCTCACTATTAAACATTATGGCTTAATTTACTGATCACTGTGATCAACACTGAGTAAATTCCACAGGATTTCAAGTAATGAATAAAAGGATAAGAAAATAAAATTATGCCAAAATAGATACCAGAATCCTGAAAAGAATAAGCGGCAGAGAATGGATGGATGGATGGATGGATGGATGAATATTATTTCATAAAAGTATGAAAATACAATGACCTGTATCTTTTTATGTATCTTTATATGCTCAGGTAAAGTAGGCAGTGCTTGGTAAAACAAGCCCTGCCTTCCTTCAGTTTTCAATAGCCCTATAATTGCTTCTCCTGTGGTTTTCTCTTACTTTCTCCCAAACCAAGATTTGTCAGATTGATATCTGTTGGTTCTTGAGATGCCACTACAACACACACCAACATCCTTTTGTCCACAGTTGAGAAAAGCTGCCTTGTTAAAATTAAGGTTTAAGGAGGCATTTGATTACCATGACAGACTGAAGAAAGAATTTCTCCACAACTTGTACCTGATAATGAATTTATCCTCAAGGCTATTTTGGATTTTAGCATGTCTCTTTGCTTATCAACTAATTACATTGACAGCTCTACTCCTCTCTTCACCATGTGTCATAAGGTAACAGGTCCATCCATCCATCTGCTTATCCAAAGTCAGATCATGGTAGCAGGAACTTTCCTGTTCCTGCTGGGAGATCCTGAGGCATTTCCAGGTCATATGAGATATATAATCTCACCAGCTGATGTGGCCTGGGGTTTCCTTCCAGTTAGGTGTGCCCAGAAACCCCCAAGGGCATGTGCCCAGGAAAATCCTTGCCAGTTCCCTGAACCACCTCAACTGGCTCCTTTTGACACGAAGAAAACCCTAATGAAGTGGAAAATTCTATTTTATTTCATTTGGTTTTCTTTGTAGTGAGCTGCTGTAATGCGCAAATTTCCCCGTCGTGGGATCATTAAAGTTTTATCTTATCTTATCTTAAATTCACAGCTAGATAGCTTTGCCTGGACTAGGGAACTGGGGACCCCTCCTAGAGGCAGCCCAGGAGGGGAGTTTGGAGGTGGGTATCTGGTGGCTAGGCCTGTATTCACAGGGCTTGGTCACAGCCTGACAAATAACATGCCCACCATCTCTGGGGACAGGCATTGGGGTTGGATGCAGTGTGAGCTGGGTGGCAGGCAAAATCAGGGGCCTGGTCGTGTTGACCCTCAGCATTGCAGACTGGTTCAAGCATTAGATCACATATGACAGTAAAGTCAACCATCAAGCTTTGGTATGAAGTACATTACAAAACCAATCTAGAAATCCATCTGCTGGTCTACTGACTTGTCCTGAGGCAGCAGTTATCCAAGACTTCCTGTTTAGTCTACTGGTCAATTTGAATTCAGAATTGAATATGACTCTTAAATTCAGATTAAAAGTGGTCTACAAACACTAGAACTCAAAATACACAATACTAGGTACACTCAGATGCATAGTTTATTATAGACAGTTCGTTATAAGCATTGGTAAGTAAATGAGATTTGAGAGAAAATGCTTTAACTATTATCAGTGAAATGAGAGCTGGCCCTGAGATTCAGCGGCAGCACACAGCTTTGGGCGCACAAATCCATCAGCTCTTGGTTTCTGGTTCAGAAATAACCTCAGCCTCACCATAGGAATGATACTGTTACAAACTGATTTTCAGCTCAAGAAGCCCATTCTTCCCAGTCACAACTCTCTAGATTTCTCCTTCATTACTCACATGAGCACAGAAGTCCCCCTGAAGAACTATGTGATCCCCATGTGATGCCCTCTCCAGGTGCCTGTGAGACCAGCCTCATATGTGTACATATTCATCCTGTTTTGATTTATGCACTTCCTTCTTGCTGTAGGTCAAAAAGGCAGCTTTAAAACCAAAAGATTTAATGTTTGAGGCATCAAAGTGAATGTCAGGATAACATAGCCATACTCAGATTTTCACTTTAGGGCTTTAAGGTCGTAATAGTAAAAAAAAAAAAAAACCTAACTATAAATATTCTAATGCTCTCTTCTGTCTCCTGCTTGAGTTCCGCTTTGTTTGCTTACTTTGCATTCCTCTATGTGTGTTCATAAGAGAGCATGTTTAATCAGCTTAGCTTGCTGCCCTCCTAGCTGGACTCACCCATCGTATGTCTGTCTCCTGCACCTCGTTCTCTCTGGCTGCCGTTTGTAACAGAACAGTACAGCCCCATTTGAGGTATGATAATCAGCTGATTAGCCAGCGAAGTCCTTCTCCCAGAGGCTCCTTTGTGTGCAAAATCCTCACACTCAATTGACATGTGGACATCATCAAGCTGATGAAATGCAATTGTAATGAACAAGTGAGGCAGAGCATCTGCAGTGGGACCCTGAACAAAAAGGACCCTTCCCTCCTGACATGCTAATGCTGAAAGCTGCTCTCTGCCTGTACTTCCCGTGGGTCCCTCATGGAAATGTGAAGAGATGCATATTCAAACCAGTGCCTTCTGAGGGGGCTAGCTTTACGAAGAGAGGGATGGGAGGGAAAAAAACCCAGTGTGGACTTGGCCAAATGCTAATTCTGAGACAGATTATATTGCATCACGCGCAGTAATGATCTGACAGTTCATTTGTGAGGAGAGTTCAGGATCTGAGGTTTAATGCTTGGGTGGACGCAGGTGCTGAGCCCTAGCTTCTCAAAGCTGTCAGAGGAAGGCAGGGGGCTGCTGTCAAATTATCCAAGTTAAAAAGGCTGAGGCGCCTGCAAATATGAAAGACATTTAAGAAATTAATGCATTCGTATTCAACACATATTGCAACAGTGTTTCATTAGAGGTGCTCTAGTCATATTAAAACTGACATCTGACCTTTCACATTTCTCTGAGGCACTCTGAAACAATCTTATTACATACATGCATAAGTCAAAGAGAAGGCGATTGTGATAACTAGCGATAATTAAACAAACTGACATTTTAGCACCACAATTTTCCTATTATTTCTCTTCTTTTTGCATTTTGGTAATTATAAATGCTGTATGTGTGTAAGAGTTTATTTTAGGGGAACACAGAAAGAATGGAGGTGATGTGACGATCACACACTATCATTTCATCTCCTCATTGTTTTGTCTTAACAGAGAGATTTATTGTATTACCATTGCTTCTTTGTTACTGCATAATCTTGCCTTGATTATGATAAGCATGCATAATGGAGACAAATTCTATACAATTTCCCTGATCAACATTTTCTGCTTTCATGCATAAAACATTTATCATAAACAGACAACAGGAGGAAAGTCATGGGGGCTATCAAAGTCAGGATTTCATAAATTAAGCAAGAACATTTCTCAGCACCATATTTCTTGCACACTACAGCTTTCAAAGTTTCTCAGGCTAAATCAGACTTTTTCCAGTTTAAATCTTTTAGACATTTGCACGAGTGTAGAATTGTGATATGAAATGCAAGTACAGTTGGCAGAGGTCAAGTCAAATAAACAGACTGATGATACCATACATATTGTTCTATAAGGATAGATGTAGGTCATTACACCTACAGCTGAGCCATTTTGTGATGACAGGACCTCTGGGCTTGGACCTCAGAGACAGAGCAAATGGGCAGTCAGCAGGCCCCCTGCTTTCTGGGCCTTTTGGGTCGCTGAGGTGTCAAAGTAAGAGGGGGTCACAGACCCTGAAATCTAGCCTCACACACTTCAACACCATCCCTAACCCGGTGTAAGCACAACTAGACCTTAGGCTCTAAGGTGGGCTCCCTCCCACCAGGTGTTCAGGATGGCATACATGTCTTCAGGGTATGGAGTGCCGCTGGCTGCCCAGGACTACACATGGTGCTGGGGGTCAAACATGGAGCCATGCTGGACCAGCTGTCGCTTTGCTGTTTGCCGCAGCTCTGAGCTAGACCCGTTGGAGGGGGCCAGATGCGCAACTCAGTCACTCTTCTACAGCTCACTGCAACATAGGTTTTGCCATCTGACCTCAGTGCTTTGGCATTATTTTGACAAAAATCATTGCAGCAAATAAGCAGACATGTTTGTTATGATCATTGCCAATGTTGGTTCTCTGCATAACAGCACAGAGTGTGAACACAGTTCCAGTATTTCTCCAATAATTGACACGGTCACAGTTCTGTGTTCCCATTCCGCATACAAGGGCATCCATTAATTTGAAAAGGCTAAGCTACCATGCTCACACATGTACGCACCTAGATCACAGACTCCGCACTGCTTTGGAAGCAGCAGCACTCCATCTTCTGTCTAACTGCAGCTAAAAGCATGAAAGCAGCAGTGAGATTTCATTTGGCTAACTGACTGAAGGTACTGAGGGAGTAAAGCTCGCTGGAGAGATTTATACATCCAGTCTGATGCCTCCTGCTCCCTATAATAGAACAAAAGCTTGTTGTCTCTTCCAATTACAGATGTCAAAATGCTTATTTTGAGGGTTGTGATCTTTTCCCTTTTAATCTGCAAAGATAAAAGGTCTCAGCTTCATTAGCATGTGTTCTCTCCCCCTAGACTCAGATTCCCTGCAAGCAGCCAGCTCAGCCTTACAGACTATTACCCACTCTTGGGGCCATTAAGGTCTAACATTAATGATGTGTAATTAGCATATGATGACAAATAATAACAATGCACACCCATTCAATGTAATGGGGGGGGGGGTAATAACATGGAATCCCACTGTTTCAACCCTACATAAAGCTCACAATATCTATGTTTTATTGCCTACGCTGTTGTTCATAGGTATAATGGAGTGGTGTGTACTGCATGTGCATAAATTATTCAAATTAATATGTTTATCGAGAAATATCACAATTACAATACATCAAAGTGCTTAATCTGCAAAAAGCCTGACTGTAGTTTAATTATGCTCCATGGTAACGAAAGGAAATTTTGATCTAATATTGAGAGCTACGGCTTTTTTTTTTTTTTTTTTTTTTTTTTAAGTATGCGTGAAGAAACAAGTGAGATTTTTTTTTGTTAAACCTTTGAGTGCAGTATGCAGATACATCTCCATATCTACCTAGTTAACGAGTCAAATATGCAATTACTGAGTCTTTCATTAGCTCATCCTACCTACTGTATATTTCTAATTTATCTATTAAAGATAATGACTGCAAGAACTCAAGCTAAATGAAGGGGTATTAGTAGACAAGTGATCAATTATACTGTAGAACAGAGGCAAAGCAATCAGAAGTGACAGACCGTCTTCAAACGGCTCTTCTCATCCATTAAACAGGCTGCCTGTTTGTGTCAGCTGTGGGTCTGGAAGAAAACCATACAATTAAAGAGACCCCGCATGTTTACGCACACACATTCATATGCAGCTTCAACATGGAGCATCTTGTATTGTGTTTGGGTAATGCAGCACACGATATTTTTTTTTTTTAGTTTCCACATCTGTCACAAAACAACCCATCACCAATTATACTGAAGCACAAACACGGCCGTTTTTGAAATTTGTCGGTTACCTCCTGTAAAGAAGATGGTGGGGCATCTTGGAATCAAACTAATCAAAGCACCTCAAAAGTAGAAACTGAATGAATATATTGACAAATGAAAAGTGAGGTGCAGATAAAATAAACAAGTGTGAGATGTTGTGAGACATCCTACTGTCTTTGTGCATTAAATGTGAATAGTGAAGTTTTTTTTTTAAAAAATGGCCCGTTTCTTTCGAAAAAGCACAAAAAGGCTTTCTATACAGCAAACGCTGCTAGTGTTTCACTGGTTACTGATAACTGTAAAGCCAAGTAAAGACAAGCATATGTAATAAAATATCAACTGCAAGATTATGAAAAGTCTGACTGAAAAGGAGAAAATATTAAAATGTAGACATGCATGAAGGAAAAGGGGGTAAAAAGAAAAAGATTTCAGTTGTTTCAAATGGAATTTGCTGTCTGGGAACACACTTATTCTCTTTTTTTCAAGCAAGCAAAGCAGGGCTATGCGAAGCCCTGTTTACAGCGCCCAGATCTCAAATTGACTTGCTAATGTTAACTTTTATTCCGTTGCCATGGGTTACCATGTCGTGTGATTTGACACCGAGCTACAGGCACTGCTGATTAGTAGCATCCAGTTCTGTCCATCTCTGTGCATCACTGAACCATCTGGTCATTTATTCACTAATAAGCCCCTAATGGCCCAAATATTCAGCGGCCTGTCATTGTGACATGGCAGAAAATGCCTACATCTTTCAACTCGCCTTGACATGTTGCTTGTTTCACATCAAAACTCGTCATTTACAGGAGAGAAACTCAGAGGGGTAAAAACTTGACCTAATCTGCAGTGTTAACACAGAGGCAAGGAGCTTTGTTATCTGCTAGACTGACTGAAAGGATGTTAATGCATTCATCCTTCTCCACTTCAAGATCTTCTTTTCTGCCACAGGCAGAAGGATATGAGTGCTGTCAATAGGAATTTGATTATGCGCACATTGATTCTACACTCAAAGAGGAAAGATTATGCGCAGCTCAGACCGTAAGATGCTGCGAGAGAATGTAACACGCGGCTCACGGTTGTGCATTGTGTTCACGTCCAGCCTGTCATTTGTCGCCCAAAACATTGACTTTTTGCCATAAATATTTCCAGATGAACAAAGCCAGCTGGGATTGTAATTAGTGACATGCTACCATAAATTTAACCTTTCCCGGGACACTGGTGGCAACCAATTAACTAGCCATTGAATAAAAAATATCCTCAATTATCTGTCTCATTATGGCTACGTTGGCCTGCATGTGTAAAGAGCAACGACAATGACCAACAAACCCAAGTTTCTATTTTTTTAATGTTGACTTTTTCTATTAAATTTAATGGAAAAAAAAAATCAAATTCATTATAATCACAGTAGGAATAACACAAACATGAGGTGATCACTGTGTGTGTGAGAAGACATGAAAATACCCCAAAATTGTGATAAACAAGTAAGGACACGTTAACACAAAATTCTAAATGAAATCCTAAAACAACCCTTTTCTCTATCATTGGTCTGATTGGAGTGTGAATGTGCTCCACGTTGACCGACTGGTTGCAGAGCCTCTCTGTCAACTTAACTAGCAGCCCAAGATGGTGTGAATGTATACTTAACTCCCTGTCACTTAGAAAGGCATGCACCCTGAGTCTCCATCAAGACAAGCTAAGTAAGATGGAAGACGAGCAAGCTTTGGTTGGAAAGGAGACGGGAAATGCCACCTTTGGTGAACTCGCCTGGGACCCAAATCTCTCAGACTTATTTGAATGTTGTGCTAAGGGTGAGAGGATACAGAGCGTGTGTCTTTCACTTTCTATTGTAGAAATGTTAGGGTATGGCTGTTTGAGGGATTTACTTCATACTGGAAGCATTCACAGGAAAATCCCTATTCTAGCTCATCTTTTCCCTGTTTAAATCTCCTACCATGCATTGGCATTGCAAACTACCACCACAAGGAAAGGAATCAAATCATCTATGTCTTAAACCATCAGGCTTCGTACAAAAATAAAGTTGAAACGAAGCCATCTGATAAAGGAAAGCAAGGGGAAATGTTTTTATGTATGCAGTGCAGATTCAGAACAGAATGTGAAGCAGAGTATGTGTTTGAGTCTACTTTTTTTTTTTTTTTTTTTAACCACTTATAATTAACCAAAGTATTCAAATACAAACAGTCCAGCCTGTCTGATGCCACTGCAGCTCTGTGGTCTAATTTATGTAAACTTGTTCCATTATATAGGCTGCTGAGAGCATCATTAAGGTTTGGCTTGGTTTTGGGACTCTTTTAAAGCAAACCTACAATAAAGCACAGCCAGCTCATCTCATTTGCTCAGTGTGTTGGATGTGTATTCTAATGAATGGCTTACAACAATGTGACCTGCCAGTGCAAATAATTAACCTTAAGTGAATCCAATTACATACATTTCTGCCATCATGAAAGCCTCCAAAAGCAATCATGTATGGCTTTCTCCAGGAATGTTTTGCTGATAAAGAAACTAAGTAGAGGATTTGGGACTATTCTGTAGCAACAAATGGACACTGAGAAGTCTCTTTATGCTCAGAGAGATATCTAAAGAGGAAGAAGATAAACAACAATTATACTGCTTCTCCCTGTCAGCACAGCATGCCTTGGGTCAGTCCATTAGAGATCACTGTTTGGTGCACTCTTGTGCTGGAATAAGAAGTGCACCCGTTTGCGGCCAGGCTTTTGACTGGCAGTTGGGACCTGGAGACTGTGTGTGTTGTGAGCTGCCTGCGAATGCAGACGGGGGATATCCAGACATAAACTTCTGCTGTCAGCATGGGCAATCATGGCACTTCATTGTCCAGCAGCATCATTACAATATGGTTATCATCTGAGCTTGAGTCTGACACCTTCTCCAGGACCTCTCCAATCACCCCCATAGTAGGCTTCAGTACCAGGCAGTCAGGGCAAATCTCTGCTTTGTGCTTGTCTGCCTTAATAGACTGGATGTCACTTCTGCCTGTGGAATGTGCCCGGTCTTCAGCTGTCAGTCAGAGGCGCGGGTGTCAGGCCGGAGCGTGGCTGGAGCCGTCTGGATTAGAGGGTAGTTACCATAGCTGTCAGATTACTGACAGCCTGACACCCCCTCTCCCAACTTCCTTTTATTGTTTCTTTGTTTCTCTCAAACATCCTCCAGATGGGAGAATTACCAACCAGAAGAGAGAGGGAGAAGAGAGAGATAGGGAGTGTGGGGGGTGGGTGGATACAAAGCTGAGGCGGGTTTTAAAAGTTCTATGCCACGTTAGTTTTGTGATGAAGTAAAGCGTGCTTGGTAGATTCCCATAGAGAAAGAAGGAAAGGGAGAGAGGATGAAAGAGAGCATTACACCTATTCCCACCTCTCCTTGTTTATCTTTGGTATTCATGTCAAGATAGGTGATTGTGTTGGTCATTAGTGCGCCTATACCCAACAGAGTGTCTTAGTTAGTACCTTTGAGGGAAGCTTCATCTTCACCGAATATTCACCTCTATGACTGCACCTGCCTCATTCATCTGGAGATATGTTGGAAATGTTCTTTAATTTCTCTTCCTTTTTGAGACAAATGAACTGGCTCAATGTAGAGATGTAGACAGGCACGATAAAAATCACTTATAAGACGATAACCTATGATGAATAATGGAATCCTTCATGGTTTCTGGAAGTATTTTAATGATTGAAGAAACTGTGGGTAGGCTACGGGTCAGCACTTGTCTTTACATTTTTTCATCCCTCTCACCCTCTCATTTCACTGACCCTGAATGGGTGACACTGCATTCTGGCTTTCTGTCCTGCTGGCTGTGCTTTCTGTCTGTTCTGATTCCTGCCTGTCGGCCTTTTTCCAAATGAGTGCTGGACTAACGCCAGACTCCGCATTAGCAAGAGAGATGAAGACTACATCCCACTATCTGATCTGTTTAAAAGAATAGCCAAAAGGAGGGATTAAAAAAACCAAAAAAACATTGTAAACATTTTAGTTGACTGAGCTGTTAAAGAAATGCTGAAACATATAAGAAAAAAAATTTGTAAAATAATGTATTCTAACCTGCTTCAACTTCCAACAGCCACAAGCGGCAAACTTCAGAAACAATTACATGCATGTAAAATGAAAGGAAATGAGGTCTTATGTTTGTAAAATACACCGATACACTGCTTCCGCCTCTGGCCGTTGGATTCTACCATAAAAATAACCAAAGGCAGATTACAGTTTGCCCTGACCTCCAATCTCCTCTAACAAGCCCGGCTACTAAAATCAGCTGTGCCGTCATGTACGGGTAAAGATAATGAGGGTGGCTGCCTGAGGAGAGACTGAATGCAAAACAATTATAGTTAGTTACAGGAGCACAGGTTAATATTCTCTCATGTCCCTCTGCTCACACATTCCCTTTTGTCTTACATCAATCTTAATGAAAGTTATGAGACCTGTCCACAATGATAAGCAGCCACTCAGGCGTACTCTGTGTCAAGGCTCTCACATTATGCCTCCCTTTCAGCCTATGTTTTGCATAGCCTAAAGCATCTATTAAAATCCCCTTGTAAAATTCATAAAACAAAAATGTGGTGGGTCAAGTCTAGAGGGAGCCAAAGTAAGCTGCTTATTAGCAGGGAGTCGAAAACACAGATCCAATTACAGATCCTGAACAAGGAGCACTAAGAATCAGCATTGGGGAATAAGTATTTTCCTTTTCTCTCCCCTTCAATTGGCCTAGGTGCAGAGGAGAGAGAGAGAGGTATCAGAGAGCAAGATCCACGAATGGTAATTACAGTGGGAGTGTTTAGTGCATGAAGCCAGAGTTGGAGCCATTCAAGTACAAACTCATGTAAATCTTCACTTTGCTTCAGATAGTAAATTGGTCGGGTTTAAGAGGAATCCCAGATGGAGAGGAGGAGAGGGGCTGCGCCAAGAGGAGCCATGAGCTCCAGAGATATGTAAAGAATCTCTGTCTGGAATTTAAAGGGCTACAAATTAGACCTGACATTAGCCTTTTTCTTTTACAGAGCCAGCAGAATGTGAATGAAACAGAATAAATAACTATAAGACGGCTTTTCCCCCCTTCTTATAAGATGACATTAATCCTTTCATGTGCAATGACAGCTTACAGGGTTTGACCCTCTCCCCAGACAGCCATATAAAGCCAGGAGATTTCTTAACATCCCACCAAGAACAAGCTTCTGTTAATAAGAGGTCCTGATAGAGGTCTCCACCCCACATTTAATACTCCAGTTTACACCAACCTACCCTGCTCAACAGATGGTTCTTATTAATAAAAATCAACAATACTGTGATTTTTAATGCCACTTAGCTTTTTTTAATTTTAATTTGAATCATTCTGTATCTGTAACAAGGAGGCAGCACTTTTATATATATTTTTTCTTCCTGGGTAGTGAAGGCTGAAGTGTCTCTCAAGCGTACAATAGCGTGAGCATTTGAGCCCTTTGAAAGAAAAAAGATCAAAGGCGGCAAGTCCTCCTGCTGCTGCTGCTGGGTTTAAGCTGTAACCAGCACAGACCCTGCTCTCCACATCTCAAATAGCGCATAGTGGTGGGTGGCGAGCTGACTGATTGCCAGGAGTGTACTGTCAGCGTCACTCCCCTCCACAGAGGACCACAATGGGGGGACAGTTTGTGGGCATTTGATGTGGACCCCCACGCCACTAGCAGAGGCGGTCAGCATTTCCCGTAATGACCTCAATAGCTAATGTGCTACGCTCATATTTCGACGGGGTAATTCATTTGCACAAAAAGGCAATCAATCACATTTCTGCACACAATAAATTCTGCCCCAAGTTGAATGAATGTGGTATTTAGTTTTCAATACAATACTGAAAAGTAATTGAGTATTTAAAAAATAAAAATCAATAGGGCTACAGTGGAATTTCTGTAAGTGATACTTACAGAAGCAAGATGCCCTGCTGAGGCATGCAATGGCTTCACTTGACACTGAAAAGGTTTTAAGGTGAGAACAAAACATAATCTAATTTATTACAAATGGGAAAGGCTGAGCTCAATTCATTTATAAAATTAACATGTAATTAACTGGAAGCACAACTGGTGAGCTTTAATTGTATGAATGATCTGTTTGTGGTTTATTATAGCTAAAATATACTGAACACAGAAGTTATAAGAGGCAGCAGAGGTTAGGATGCCAAAAAAGATTTTTTTTTTTTTTTTAATATTTACATGGCTCAGTGAAAAATTGTGATGTTGTGGTTTCAGGTCTGGCTTGTGGCCTGTGTTGGCTTTCATCCCTGCCTTCTTCTCCATGTTCTCACTATGCTATGAGTCGGTGCTGCAGTGTCTGATATGATGCTATCTCATATTCTATTATATACAGACGTATATACGTTACATTACATCAGGATACACTAGAGTTATGTCTCGGGCTAAACTAAGTGCAAGGGTCTCACATCCTTAAATAAATGTTAACACAGTGGTATGAGTTAACAGACACTCCCGTACAATTACCAGCGAGGGTTACAGCGCTGACATTATCAGGAGGAAGTCTACATTACAAATGGTATTCCTTTTGAAAACGGCAGCAAAGTGGCCACTTTATATTCCATCACCTTGGATTTTTTTTTTTTTCCCCCAGCCACCCCTTATTTCTCCGTTTTCCAATCAATTCCATCTGCTGCCAATGGACTGATACAAATACAATTTCTATTTGCGCAACAGGATCAGACACAAAGCAAATAAAATGTGCAAGATATGCAGTCCAAAACAACATCTGGTTGTCGGAGTATGCAGATTAATTGGAAGTCTTTGTGTTGTGATTTCAGTTGAGTGCAGTTTGACTAACATCTTAACCTACTTAGTGCAATTAGTGCTTCATTAGAGAGGCTAACTAACTATTGCTTCTCTCCATAATGATGTGCAAGAGTGTAGACATAAAAGTACATAATCAATGGTTTCCAATTACTCCACAAGTGCAACCACTATTTCAAATAAACTGGATAATAATATAGAGCCATTACAAAGTCTAAGGTAGCAGAACCATTTAATTGCAGTGCAGTTCTTCTCAGCTCCAAGATTTTTTCACACTAATGAAGTGTCATACAAAAAAGGCTGTATTGATTTTTTCACCACACAGCCTCAACCACAAATATGTAATTATCCTTTTTATATCTGGCAGGGGATTAAGGTAATCTATAGTATCTAGCCTTTGCGCTTCCCTGACAGGGCTGTGTGTGGCTTTTACCCTTTTCAAAATATGCAGCTTTTTGATGAATGAACTTTAGACAAAATGATGTTCTGTTCTATATTGTTTTGTCTAAAAACCTGTATTCTGAAGACATCATGCAGCATGTACAGCTGCCTGAGCTTTCAGTACACAATCATGGCATTTCAAGCCCTGTCATCTATAAGCCAGGCAGTTAGAGGTAACCATCAGCTAACACACACACAGACAGATAGGCTCCACAATCAAACACAAACACACAAAAAATAGAACGGGCTGCACATTTTTACACACACACACACACACACACACACACACACACACACACACACACACACACACACACACACACACACACACACACAGTTTCTTTGAAGATGTGTGTGAAGCTGTGAGCTCAATAGAATTCATCACAGCTGGTTAATAAGGTTAATTTAATCCAATAATGTGTCCATGAAAATCACTATTTCCTCTGGAGCATCGCACAAAAAGCTCCCCACTGTTCACAGCGAAACACACAACGCATCCGCACTTATCCTCAGGCTTCACATGATAACAACCTAGTCCATTTAAACTTCAGGCCAGCAACTCTTCTCCTCTCTCTCCCTCTCTGTCTGTCTTTGCGTCTCCAGACCTGAGATGGACGAGCAACCTTAAGACTACCCCACGCTGGGCTGCCCTTCACGATAATAAAAAGCCATTACCTTGACCGCTGACACGAGGCCAAGTGTGAGGGTCAGAGTGATATTTATTGATGAAACTCTGAGCTCCCAATCTGCTGCACTCAGTGCGCATCATACAGCTGTCAGCACAGACAGGGATCAGGCAGCATGATGGCCCTCGACATGGCCCATCTATAATTTATGAACTACACAGAAAACAACCAGGAGACAACAGAGAAGCCCTGGCTGCCCAGGGATTACCCTCCAGCCCAGCTAAAGAGATCTGAACGAGAACCATCTAAGGGCCACTGTGGGCCACGCTGATATGGGGCAGCAGGTAAGCACAATAGCTGGTGTTCCATATTCAGAGGGGCCTCACCGGGATCCATCTCTCTGGAGGACAGTGTTGTGAATAATAGACAGTGTTTACAGTGGGGATGTAAAGTGAGTGCGCTGGTGCATCACACACCCCAGCACACTTCAGCTGAGCCCTGTAAATGAGCTAACAGAGGGGCAGAGGATGTAAAGTTTCACAGTTTATTCTACAAAAAGCTCTGGGATAGCCCAGTGGCACAGGCAGCCAAAGATGACCATCACGAGGTGAAGGCATTTAGTTGTTTTTCACTGAATTATTATTATCATTATAATTTTTACTACTAATTAAAAAAATCATTATAGATTAATAGGCAGAGTATTTTCTTGACAAACTGTTTCATAAATCTGTGAAAAATACCATCGCAGTTTCCTAAAGCTTTTTTTTTTCTTTTTTCAACAAACTGCAAAAGAAAGAAAAGCAAAAGCAAATAAACTGGAGGTGGAGAATAAAAGAAATAATCAGCAAAACAGCTGCTAATTAACTGTGACTGACTTAAAAATGAATCAGATCATTTTTTTTAGTTGAAAGGTGGTGATCTTGTGCCTGAAAATAGTAATATTAACTAATAGCAACATTTGTTAAAGTAGTTAGTTATAAAACTGATGACACAAATAAGGCTGAACCAATTTAAATGATTGCTGCTTCAGTTAGTTAAAAAAACAAAAACACTTTTTTACTTCTACAATTGAGTAAACATGGATTATAGCAGATGGATAGGATTTTTATTTTTTTTTTATTTTTAGAAAGTTTTCCCGCTGGTTTATTTTGGTATTGTTATCCATTTGTTCTTTTCTTTCTTATTCTAAATCCCACTTGACAGTTCTTTGTTGAAAACTTTAATTGCAAATACACTCCTTGCCCATTTTTTAACACCATGGGTATTCTGTCTCCATTCTTGAATTCCCACCCAGATCAAATGCAATCCTTCATCGGCCAATTTCACTGACACTTTCTTTTTATCTTCTGAATTCATCCTTACATGCAGCAGACAGACATATATTTTTCTGATCAATAAATAACCATATATAATTGAATACTGCTGCATCTCAAATGAAGCCCTCATTTACCAAGCTTCAGTAAACAGGCTAGATTCTTTGCCTATCTAACGCTGACATTTCAAATTCAAACACATTCGGGGCAGTGTCAGTGCACAGTGCTTCTGTATCCCACTTAGGCTCTCTTTTCAATATGGAACTATCTCCACCCAATAATTATTCTGGGCATCTCCAAAGTCATTACACATTATTTTGATCTCGCATCATAATTCACAGCTTGGCGCACAAATGCATTTTCTCAAAATGCATGGTAATTCCTTGGTGCACAGCAAAGTTATGATTCATTTATACTGGAGTGACAGCATAATGCAGAGACGTCAAAATCCATTAAACTGTTCATGTCTTGGGGTTTATTTTTAGATTCAATTGAGATTTAACGGATGGTGAAAAATACACAGTCAGGTGTGTTTACCTCACCTTTAGAGAGAATGTGTTATGGTTCCAATTAATTTGTTATTCCTGTCACTAAAGGCATTGTCTATGTCAAAACTGTCACAAAGCGCTTTGGGCTTTGTTTCTGGAGAATGGCATTTAATTTCGCTGTATACTTTCATAACTATACTCATTTAAAAGGTGTGCATTTTTTAGAGACACTTAAATTTAATACGTGCTGATTTGATTGCTCATCACAATGGCAGATTGCAACATGCTAGCCGTTACCTTGACCACTGAGCTATGATCATCCACAGTTTAAAAGACATTCAATTATCTTATGTGTGCCTCTAGAGATGAGCGCTGAGAGGAGGATTCAACAGTCTGAGTGGATGCTAAATTGCATGACTGTGGATATAATGCTACCATTTAACATTGTTAGCTTTGTGAATACTTTCCAGAGTAACACAGTGTATATGCCTATACTTTGCTGTGGCACTGCACACTGCTAATTTTCAGTACAATACATATTCATTCTTAATGAACTTTTATGGGCAATAAAATACTGTTAAATAAAAGTTTAGCTTAAGCAAATATATAATTCATAATTTATTTTTGTACTTTTTAAAATATAGCAAATCTGTTTAGTCAATAAAAACAATAGGTATTTGTTGTGTAGCTGTGCACAACTGCCTATGCAGATTCCACTAAAAAGAGACTGTACACTCCACATTGCTGTGGTTCTTTGTATTAAAGCCCAGAAGTGCACTGACTATAGCTAGCTGCTGTCTGATATGGGGAAAGGCAGGCAGGAGGGATTTTTTTTCTTCCTTCTACAAGGATTTTTTTGTGTGCAGTTATGGTCCATCATTATTAAATGTCTCTTGTTGGATGGGAGAGGCGCTTTATCAAAAACAGCCATTCATCAGGCGCTGTGCAAGACAGCTCACATCTGACCTCTGCGGCAATAATGCCGCATCAAGTAGGCCAACTACCTAGTTTAGGCGGCAGAGCAGGGAGCAGGGGGCCGGCTCCAAGATTAAGTGCGCTGTTTCAGGTTTTCATTCCCAGGGGCTCTGCTAGCTGATGTTGTATTGATTGCAAAAGTTTACCAGTAAGTATCACAAACAACAATAGCCAGGTCAACGATCGGTGATGCCTGAACTGCTATTCCCTCGCGGAGGACTACACGTTCAGGGCTAAAGCACTGCCATCATCATGGCTGTGTGCAGGGTGCAGAGAGGGCTCTCTTGAGTTGGGGGAAGAGAAGTGCACTGGCTGTTCCTACTGACATTTAGGAAAGCGATATGTCAGTGTGAAATGAGCGTGCGTGAGATAATTATAAGCCTTTGCATTATAAAAGGCTGCATCGACAAACTGTCGGATTGGCCTTCCACAGAGGCACCTAGCCCTGTTAGGTACTCCTACATAGGTTACTCCTTATCTTGTTTAATGGTTTAGTAATTTATTTTAACATCAACTGCAATGCCTTTCTATACACACATGTAGCAGATCCAAGCAAATGATTCAAAGTATCGCCCATTTCCAAACAACTCTGTTCCCTTATTTATGATAGCATGTCCAAGAAAAGAATTGTTACCCCTAAACAATATTTTCTAGGAGGAAACTGCACTGCTACAGTCATAACATAAGTGAAAGGACTGAGCAGTAAAGAAGACGATTCACCCTGAGGCCATCTCCAGCAGGCTGAATGATGGTGCATCCTTGGCCCTGCATGGGGGACAGCACACAACCCTCCATCACAGTGCCACCGGACCATTACCCAGGGACTGTAACGGCCAGTCGCTCCAACCAGGCCTCCTCCACTGCCCCATGAAGCTAATCATGTGATTTGATGCAATGACAGAGTAATGACACAGATTGGTGGTGTGTTCAGCTTCCCCTCTGCTGGAGGCAACAGAGGAGATGGTAAACACATGAGACTGCCTGAGCCACAACCAGAGATACCACATTGCAGAGCAAGTTACAGAAGATATCCAAGTGCTCTCACAAGTGAAATCAAGATTAATGGTGCTGCTGAGGAATTCTTTTATGTCCTTCAGTAACTATATTTCACTTAATGAGGGACATTAGCTGTAATAAAACTACTCAGAAGTACAAGCCGTTAATTAATGCATCCACATTACCACTGAATGAAAATAACTGAGTTGTGGTACCCATTGGACCAAATATTAAAGGTGCAATCTGTAGGCTCATAATTTCCACTGCTCTGTGCCAATTCATCATTTCAGCCTCTAAGAAAAATCCTTGTACAAAATTTCTAAGCCAGTATTGTGAAACTTACTGTGCTGCTCATCATTCCTTATTAAACTGTATTTAGCAAAGTTTTAAATTACCATATTTGTTTACCTTTTATTATTATGCATCGTGAGCATAATTACACCAAGACTGCTTTCAAGATATTGAGGACTGTGCATGAAGTTGATAGTAAGTGAACAGTTAAAGACCATTCCTGTTTGATTCCAGTGTTGAGCTACTGTTTTTTGTTTTTTTTTTCCTACACCAAAAAATTACTTCCAGATCTTCGCTTAACTTAACAACACAGAAATACATCTCACTAACCTCCCTCTAAGAGCACCTTTATCTGGGCTATAATCCTGGCTGTAATGTGCCCTCGTTAGGAAAGCACTGCTGGCCCACACCAGTAGTAACACGGGGAAGGCCTCAGGCACCACTGGAATTAATTACAGACAAAAGCGATGGTGTTTGCAATTGTCATGCCAAATTTATCACTAGCCACTTAATGTGCCTCATCTGAACTGATCCACACTGGCTGAATTGCCCCAGGGCATCTATTCTTCATCTTCCAGGGGTGAGGTGGTGCTACTCAGAGACCGTGTCTGTGTGTGTGTACAGGGCAGTCTGCATCTGCTGGGGGCCTGCCTAAATCCTAGGCTGGAGGCGGTGTGTGCTAACAATGCCCCCAGCAAATACAACATGTAGAAGTGTATAACAAATGTCAACACCCCCTACCCGGCCCCTCATTCTCTACCCACCCAGCTACGTCTCCAGAGAGAGGTTCAAAGCCAATCTTGACATCTTTAATTCTGTCATTTTTGTGATGATAATCCTTGATGTGCTTGGATGTGGTGTCTGTAGTCATTTGCTCCTCAACAAAGTACATCTTTACACAGGCTTGCAGTGCACAAAGCCCATACTGCAGATTAATAAAAGATTAAATAAATCTTTGCGTATTTTTGCCAACAAATACAAGAGAAAAACATTTAGAGAAGTAAGAAGACAACTAACAAATGTTTTCATTAGAATTTCTATCCAGCATTTAGTCTATAAAATTTCAGAAATTTCAGCTGCGTTTGAGGCGAGGTCGTCACATTTCTTGTGTTGTTTCAGCTTACTAAGAAAACCTACAATCTTCACATTATTTTTGATATTTTTACTCATTATTTACTCAATTATAAAAAATATCAGTTGACTAAGCCAGTACTTAATCATTTAATCTTCGTATGGATGTTGATAATTGTCACTGTCAATTAGGCATTTTATGAAGTTAAATTGTAACATGTTTGTATCCTTTTCATTGAAATATTATAAATTAAAAAGCTGTGACAATTTCAGCAGTAAAATCCAGGGTGTATTTTTTAACTGTTTTCTTTAATCTTGTCATTTAGCTGGTTGCTTATATCAAAAGCACAAAGACTGTCCCAAATGCACACTTACACATAAGCCACCATTATCTTTCTGCTTGTGCAGCTGAAAACCTAATACCTTAGTTCAATAATAATGCAGAGGGGACAGCTCATTGGTAGCCCGGTGGTACAACAGAATAATAGCTCCAAAAGAGTGCTGCCTCGCTAAAACAAATATGCAGGTGCTTCGGTTCAACTTGAAAAAATGCACGAAAATATTGTATCCACAAGTGCATAATGTCTCATCAACACAAATCGGTTATCAATTAAAGCAAAAACCATCTCATTATATTAATGAATGGCCTCAGCTAGTAATAGCCTGTCTTATTGATGTTTGAACAAGGTAAGCACAAACCCCCTTACACAGCACTGAGATCCACAGCATCAGCAGCTGAGAAGAGATTTGGAAGAATGAAGAAAACAAACAAAAAAAAAAAACACGCAAAGAGGAATTGAAGGGCACAACAGGGTGCTCTCAGAGGGACTGCATTTATTCCAGCAATTGCCATGCAAGCCTTGTTGTAAGTAATAATGTGGCCTTTAATGACGGAATGATGGACCTGCCAAACACTGCCTCTGCTATATACTGTCTGCATGTCCCCGCCGTCCGCTTCTCACATACCCATCTGGGACATATTAGCATATCCTCGTCAATTCACAGCCCGCTTTAACATAATCCATATTTGTTGGGTAAAGTCCAACAGCAAGCCTCCCATACAGCGGTCATAGGATGCTATGACACACTTCAGGAGCCCGGCCCACATAAAGCATGCTTGGGCAGCTAAGCAATTCAGAAATGCAAAATAGTAGGGCACACCATCCCCTGCCTTGTACCGAGAGGGACAAATCCCTTTTGGCCAGACATCTCCAGACTGTTACCTTGGTATTCCTCCACAACAGTACTTGTGATTTTTATTCTAAGTGTTCAGGAAAAAGGAGGAAAGGAACAAAAAGCAGCCTGCTGTCATGGCTGGCAGTGAGTGTGTAGAATACATTGGGTTGCTGAGGCATGTCAAAGTAAGTATGCTTCACCTATCAGAGAATAATGCCATATTTTGATTCACATTTGCTTGGTAAATATTCTTATTTTTTACTCTTTATAAAATGAGTTGACTGCAGAAAAGCAGAGTTTAAAACATCCTTCAAATAATCTGTTATTTTAAAATAAATGTGTTTAATTACATTTCTCTAGCATGACCCTGAGCTTCTGTAATTGTAATGTAGCACATTACTGTATGTAAGCAGGCATATTAATGAATATACACCTGAACAATAAATAATATTAACAGTGCCAGAAAAATCAAGTTACAGTGCATTAGGTCAAAGTAATGTCTATTATTCTTGAAAGCATATGGAAACTAATTTACTTAGTGGGTCATCCCCTAAGAGCGCAATAATCTTTATTCCAGAGAAGAAAAATCCTTCTCAAACGACCTGACATTTAATGTGTAGTCAGGAAATGGGTTTAAGCGAATTTAAGCTTCAATTTTCATCAATACATCAATCCAATCATGTTTAAAAGAAAATAAACAGTAAATGAGGAGCTAAATAATATATTTTTTAATAATAATATATTCCACTAATGTCATTTTTTAAAAGTTCTCTGCAGTAAAGACATTCAGTAGAATTCCTTCACCCACTTGAAAGCAATACCTGTCATGAACCATCATCACAAAAGCCTTCTGAGATATAATCTCAGAGCACTTTTAACCCAGGAATTTCAAACCTTCCTGTCAAAGAGAAAGCAGAGATCTTGGGATCATGACACTCAGTCAGCAGCAGTCACACAGCTCTGGGCCGGGTGCTTCTCAAGTGCTGGACTATGTAGCAGCCAGCAGAGCCGGAGACTGACTTTCACAAGTCCAGAGGAATCCTCTTAATGGACTGCAACAAACATGAAAGCTGTGCTTATATAATCCAATAATATCAATATATAATTAAGAAGTTGTCATTTTCGTAATGATTAAAGGAAGGATTCAAATGCGAGTCCAAGCACCTAGGCTTTTTTTTTTTAACTTATAAAAAAAAAAAAAAAAAATCTACCACCACTGTTTGGAGGTAAACAGAGTGGAGCAAATTGTAAACATCACGAAAGCTATAAATATTTCAGCCGTGTCAGTTGTCAGACCCACCTAGTGTTCAGGTCCGAGACATCTAGTTATAGCTGAATTCAAACTGAGGTTGACTTATGATAATAAGATTCATTCACAGCACGATCTACTGTATGTATACAAGATGCCCCCTTCATTTCCCTAAGTTGAGGAAGTTTCTGATGTAGTTTCCTTCTGTCTGCATTTAAAAAAAAAAAAAAAAGCATATCTGCTATGCATGGCTTCAGTAGTGAAAAATCACATGAAGAAAATGTATTTCTTTTTAAATCAAAGACCATTTTTATTTGTGTTCCAGAGAGGTCAGCAAGGGTTCCTGAGATGCACTCACACCCCCACTACGGCTGCGAGTGGGACGCTTCTCTAAGGGATGTCATGCTGCATGTCATCAGCCTGGTTAAATTGCACTGCCAGTGGGTAAGCAGCAGGGGTCACATGAGGCTCAGTGTGGACTGCAACATGTAACGCATGGCAGACCACAGTCTGAAGACTGGCCTGTAATGACTCCAAAACATCCCGATAAAGATTGAGGGGCAGCTGTTTTCATCTCGTCTCTCTCTCTCTTTCTCTCTCTTTCACACACACACACACACACACAATGAAGAAAAGGCCAAGTAAAGCTCCGTAGTAAAACATTAAAAAGGTCTATAAGGTTTTGCTTGTTTGCCCTGTAGAAATCAATATATCAATACTGCATCAATAGAATCCATAGATAATAGGGTAGCTGTTTAGGGGGTAGTCTGCAAGATAATTCTCATTTTAGGAATGATTATACAATCCAGTATATCAAGCTAAAAGAAAATTGTTTATTTCAGGGGCGAGCCCAAGCATTTGCCCTTGTAAACACAAAGCCCACATGTGACTGGGAGAGGCCTCAGTTGGGCAGACAGCAGAGGGAGTTAACACAGCTAATTAGGGGAGGCTGACATGTTAAAGTGAGCTGCGGCTCGGGAGTCAGCTCTATCACATATGTTTCCTTTGTGGCGGGTGAAGTGGCTCCTTTGTTTGTGAATTGATGGCGTTTCGCTCTGCCGTCCCTTTGGGTAGAGGCACTGACCTGCGGAGGCCCCGACAGTGTGAAGAGGCTCTTTCTCTATCTCCCCAATGCCTCCTGCTCCAGCTGTCCCACTCCCTCCCCAAAACGAAACCTTCCCAGAACTGTGGACGCACAGTGAGATGGGCAACACCTGTAAAAGAGCGAATACCCCCTCCGCCCAGGCACCTCAAAGCAGCCTGCCCACCTGCTACTGAGCTCTCTGGGCCCTGGAGCTTAAACGCTCATTTTGTGCCTCTCAGCACGGGACTTATTGATATAAATAGCTGTGCACAAAGTGCACACTCTGTTTTCTCTTGGTCTGATGCAGTAGGTGTGTATGTGATTATACTCAATGGCAGCCTCTTTCAGGTGGGGATGAAATATGAGCAGTTTGGACACTGGGTAAATGACAATCTCTTCTAAATTCACTGAAAATGATTATTGTACAATTGACATGTATCGAAATGGACAACATGATTTGGGCGCCTGTCTTAAACAAGGATTCAATATCTAATATGTAGACACAATATGGTCTGCAATAAACCTTACAGATACTGCAATAGATTTAATGATGACCTTACCATTTGTCTTTATAAAGCTTGTCCTTCCTCACTGGTGAATCATAGGGTTTGTCCTTGAAGAACACACTTTATGGTTACAATGAAAAGAAGCATTATTAAGTCTATATACAGTAAGTCTTCCATTTATTATTATGTGTTAATTGTAGTTTAACATATACCAGGCTATTCACCAGTAAGTCCATAAAGGTTGCTTGCCTGTGGCTCAAACAGAAACAACAAAAAAAAGAAACTAAATTCACTGTATAGCACGTCAAAGCCTGGTCATTAAAGTGTTAACTTGCCCTACGCGCCCACAAACAAAGTTTGAAAAAAGTCAATCTCTTTCATTCACCTAAGCCTGCATGGCAACAGATTAATCCTCACCCATTAAGATGACAAGACAATTTGTGGAGTAGTTGAGTGTAAATAAATATGTTGAGGAGGAGATAATACATTAGGCTGCTGACCGGGCTATTCCATTACAGCAGCACATTTGTTTCCATACACGGAGGAAGCCATTCAGCGGATAGCGTCTTTCCTTCATGAGGTGAAAGTGGAATCTTGCCTCTGAGAGGAAAATAAGGACATCAGGACTCTCCAACATTAACTTTCATCACAAAAGTCATCTCACCCACCAGCAATAGCGGCTCTCTCAGGCTCACCCATAAAAAGGAAAAGATATAATACACAGCCTTCAGTTTAAGAGGTAACAATAGTTTTGTCTCCATTAGGTGCTATAAAACAACAGCATCGAGAAGTGCATCTGGTGCCTCACCATTTCAGAGCCATGACTGTAAAACACTACCTGCCACTGATGCTCCAGCATCACAAAACAATGCGAGAAACTTTTTTAGATGTTTTATATGCATGTTTACAAGCTTCTTTACGATTCCAGGTGGTAGTTTTGCTAGAAGACAAGAGGCAGTACAAGCCAAGTGGCTGCATTGATTTTGCAGTAATTGATCTGATGGTTCCTTGTGATAATTGACAATTATCCCTGATTACCAGACAGGGGCTTAAAATCAGTCTAAGAAAATGACCGACATTATGGGATGTTGTACAATGGCTGAACAAAGATAAATCAATATACCTCAGAAACTGCTTACAAAACAAGACAAAAGAGAGTTACAATGGACCCCATGCTGTAATTCCTCATTTACTACTATATAGACACAGTGCCACACATAAACTAATACCAAAGGAGGCTAAAATTAACACAATAGTTATGTAAGTGCATGAAAAATGCTCTTAATAAGTGTCCCCCCACACACACATGCAGGCTGCAAATGTGGATATGTCTACACCTTTGCATGTGTGCGTGTCCATAAAAAGCATGCATCGGTGTGTAGCCACACGTCTATATTTCTCTGTTACTATGTGTCTGACCTCGGTTGATTGGTCCTCTTGATTCAACCAGACAGATGCAACTCATTGCAGCTTAATAAATATAGGGGCCCAAGGGATCTCTGCTAAACAGTTCTATTAAGTTGGAAACATGTCAGCCAATATAAAAGCAGCCTGACCCCAGGAAAGGTCAACTGTGACACGCATGTTTACTCAGGAAAACAACCCGAGGCTGGAAGGTCTTGTTTTATCGGATGTCTTCAAAAGAGAGAGAGAGAGAAAGAGAGCGCGTCTGGCTGGCCAATTGTTAGTTTTACGTGATTTTTGGATCTTTGAACCCACAAAGGAAAGGGCTGTGTTGTCACTGAGGTTTCCTGTACACAAGTAAAACAACAAGCACACAGTGTATATTTCTGATAAGATAGATAGATAGATAGATAGATAGATAGATAGATAGATAGATAGATAGATAGATAGATAGATAGATAGATAGATAGATAGATAGATAGATAGATAGATAGATAGATAGATAGACAGACAGACAGACAGACAGACAGACAGACAGACAGACAGACAGACAGACAGACAGACAGACTCTCGAATAGCTCACGAACAGCAGAGGTGAGACAGACCCACTTCCTGTCTCAAATAATCTGCCTCCACAATGTTTAATCAGCACATCAAAACATTGAGGGAGAGGAATTTCCGTGCTTGGTGAGCATATTAGGGATGCAGTCGCAGCGTTAACTAGCATTGATGAACTGTTTGCTTATGCAGTAATAATTAACTTCCATTACATTACTTTGTGTGATTACTTTCTTAATTGCCTGAATTATGCATCAATTTAATATCTAATAACCAGTCTTAGACATTAGACACCGTTCAGACACATTGCTTATAGTTTCCCAGCTTTAATTAAACACACTAGAATAAATGAAACCATGTAGGATGGATGTCTTGCAGTGATTTCCTGGGTGCTTAAATATGCTATTTATTATAAAAGCATCTAAAATTCACTTTCTCCTCAGGAAAGCAAACCACAAGATGCCAATTATAGAATGCAAGTTGCTTTGCCATGGCTTTTTGAGGATCTAGACTAATAAATTTGTTGAGTGGGATTCATTGTGTATTATGCAAATACAATACTGTGCCATTTTTTAAGTTTCAAATTTGCAGAGCGAACACATGTCCCCAAAGATGATTTTAATTATATAGCAGAATGGGCTCCTGTTTTGCATTGTTATTGTCCCACAGTAAGGAACCAGTTAACTGGAACAATAAATGAGAGTGTACGTTGATATTCAAATTATTTTTGATATCATTTAAATGCAACATATCTCGCACATAGTCGTTGCATGAAATATGTTCATGTGCTTACTGGCTGAGGCTACAAATGGATGACCTAATCAGGAATATAAAAACACTATAAAGGTATTACAGGCATAGAGCAGTATAGGAAGGTTATTTTCTGCAGAAAAGCCTTCCACCTTGTTCGCCTCTTCCAGTGCTGCACAAAAATAAACATTTTAGAATTAGGTCATCTTTCTCAATTGAACCTTCATGGTACCTGATGTAAATTTCATTTACAGGTACTGCATGTCATATGAGCTAAATATAATTAAAAAGCCAGCCCATGGAAGCGCCGCGTCATTCAGTGAATTGATATTAACTTTTAGTCCCCTTGTATCATCATTTTACCTCCACTAGAAAAGTGACATATCCACTTAAAAAGAAAAATGAATCCAATTTTCCTCATCAGCAGTAGTTTGGTAAACATTCATGTAACAGAAAAGCCACACTAGCTACATTTTTCTTTAAAAACCCTTCAAAATTATGTGACTAAAAACTACACTTTACATGAATTGTTGTAAATTATATGTGAATTCAAATGATGGCAAATCAACGCAAAAGTCAGAAGGTGGGAAAAATCACCTATGGCGGAACTAGAAATCTATTTAGCTGATCTGAACTGATGCAAATCCTTGTGACTGGTGTTAGGTCTGGCAGCATCGTTAGTCTGCCTTTTAAATGATTTCCAGAGCTGGTGAGCTGCTGGCAATGCAAGGTTAGACAGAAAATGATGGCAGCACGCGGATGCTTCACAGACCTCATGATAGTTTCCGTCTGTCATTATTTACGTCTGACTAGTCGCGTCATGTCAGCTACCTAGAGAGACACTTTTAATGTGAACCCCCCCTTCGTTCTCCTATTGCTCTTCACAAGCAGTGTAGTATACCATTATTTCTTTGCTTCAGTACCTTTAGGTGAAGCTCGCCCTCCCATCAGCCAGAATCAAAGACAGATCCCCTGCTTGATATTGTACATGCCCGTGTTCTTACAGAGCTGGCACAGAAGCTACACAGCTACCTCAGTGAGGAAGGCAATCTGTATTTCATTTGACTAATTAAATGAAATCGGGGGAGAAAAAAAAAACATTGGGTGATATGGAGTTTGGGGATTTAAAGCGTGGATCTCAAAAGATTTTGGAGGGCACAGCTGCAGCAACAGTTCCATAATAAATATCTGAAATGTTTTATAGCTATGTTTATACAGTCCTGCTGTATAATCTACTGTTATTAGCAAATGCAGTATCATCTCCTGAAGAGGAGAGTGCACTAAAGGATGCTATGAGCTACTAAGACTGATCAATTAATGAAACACTCAGAGCAAACCCAAAAGTATTATTGTACGAGGTCTCTTTCACAACATACAAATATTATCTCAAAACAGTTACCCTCAAGCTCGATACAATGGCCATTTATCACAGCACTGCCCATGAATCAAGTCACGCAGTAAAATCAATCATTGATTCACCTTATTCCCTTGTTTTTCCATCTGAGCCACATAATGATCATTAAACTGACCACAGCATGTCCAAAAAATGGATTTATAATACTCTGAGCACAGCTTGAAACATCACAAGAATAGTATTGTAAGGAAAAGTTGACACAGATACAGCATACAAAAAAGAATATTAATTTGCCATATCTTATGGCTATACAACTTCTTCTTGCATCTTTAAGTGCGGTACACTTGTGCTGTGGGAGTAGCTACTACAGGACCAAGACCCCTTGGCCAGAGTCCATCTCTACGCTTTGTGCACGTGATCCCAGCCTAGATGAGCATGCTTTAATGGGGCTGCTTAGCCCCATCATGACCCAATGAGTGCCGGCTGTAGAGTGGATGTGCTTGGTGTATGTGTGTGTGTTCCCAGCAGGGAGACAGTGCCTTATGAAGGTCAAAACTGCAGTAGTCTGGGGCTCTCTAAGTGAACCCTGGAGAGGATAACAAGCCACATCTAACACTCTCTTTGTGCTCTCACAGCCACTGATTCACCTGAGAATAGTATAAGCTAAAAGATAACACAGTACAAAGCAAAAGTCTCAGGGTCTCGGGATGCTAAGAAAAAAACATTTTCAATTACGGCGCAGAATTATTGTCTCAACCCAGGAATAAAACTATCAGTCTTGACTCAAAATGAGAAAAGTAGTGTTTTGCAAAGCAATTCTTGTATAGCCTGTATACAAAAATGAAGTAAATGACAAATACCGTTTGCCTCAAGGGGATTTCAGTTTAACCACAGTCTGTGACAGTATTGCCCTGTGTTATGGCCACCTAATGGCCAATGTAGCATTAATTCAGCTTCAGATGAACAGGCAGGACAGCAGAATCAAAAATGAGGAGGGGGCCCTAGGTGTATGAATTATGCATATTACATTACCATAACACTACAATACACTGTGCGACAAAACAATGTGGTGAAAATTGGGCTTCGACTGAGATATTGAACAATTTCCTACATGGTTCTTGCCTACCTTCGAAGTGGAATTGTATTAAGCTTCCTCAATAACAGCAAAACCCATATGAGATTTGTATGTTCACATCTAGTCCAGTGAACAAAACACTATGTAAACAACTCAGGGATAATTGAAAAGAAAGTCTCCTGACTGCTTTCCCTGGGACCTATCATTCAGGTAGATGGGAATTTGGTTAAATGGCAGGAGAGAAATTACTTCTTTCATTGATTTTCCTTTAGACTTCAAAGGCAGATAAATGAAATGGAGCAATTTATTTTATCATGCTCTGAAATGGTATTCAAGAAAAACATGTCAGAAACTATTATTTGCAATCATGTTGCTCTTATTAATCCTGGGGAAAAATGGATAAATGAAATCGCACAAAGGGATTTACTGGGCTACAACACATTTTCAGTTTGAATTACGCCGTAAACAGTGGAGAGCAACACATGCAGTCACACAGAGTAAATGAAGTGAAAAATTAAACTTTAACTTTTAAACAAAGTTCTTATACATACATCACAGGAGAATTGGCTTCTGAGATCATTATAAATGAAAAATGTGATCAAATACATATTTTTTATTTATTTATTTTTTTTTAAGTGTTAAACCATTGAAATTAAGATTTTTGGGTAAAATGACATCACACTACACACCCAATGTTTAGTATTTTAAAACATGTTTTTTATCAGTGTCATTTAAATCACAGTGTAGTCCTAAAAACAAAAAAATACAAGTCCAATAGTATAAGGCTGAACCTCCATCACTGATTTGTAGATGAATCCTATAAAGGAGACAGCCTTAAGCTGTAGCGCACACTTGCAGTGTGCTGTGTAAAACAGTATGTGGTATTGGTAACTGCTTCTGTTCAAGCCTTGTAATCATTACCTGGCATCTTATTGCCTCTGTGGCTTTTAAAGCTCTTGTCTCATGCCCAGAAAACAGGGAGTTATAGCTGATCTTTTATTAAAACTTTAGGAGAGCGTCCCTCTCTGGAGGGGGGCGGAGGAGGAGTGGGACAAATTAGTGTTGACAGTAGACACTTAAAGCAGGAAAATCACAGGCCCACTGGGAGGCAGGAGCCACATGGGGCTCCCCGCCTGTGTAAAGAACACTCCAGATTTCACTTGAGATGCAGTCGCCTTTTAACAGGGCAGGGGGAATGTCAACAGACTCTCTTGAATGAACCAATAAAGCCACTAAAAGGAGAGGATTAACCAGCTGATATCAGGGACAGCGGTTTGTTTTGAATGCCGCTCCCCCCTCTATGGAGCATGGCCTGAAACACACTGGGTGGAACATTTCTTTTGCCAAGCATGCTACTACACTGCCAAAATTGTGTAGTTAATTGTGCTAATACTTGATTGTGGTCACGCCAGATTTAACCATGTAATTCTACTGACATTACTACAGCTTGATCGGAGCATGAAAAGATAACCCTCCATTAATTTGTAATTGAAGCAAACTGAATTTCTTCTTTTTTCTTGACCTGAACTTTTGATGCAAAAAGGACCCGTTTCCAAATCAAATCCTTTGTACTGTAGACGCTCTATTGTTGCTTTTACTGCCCATTCATCAGAGAGCACTGCTGCTGGTAAGTGAGGCTACACAACATGAAACAGTAATTACAAGACATCAGGGGCTTTCAATCTCTTCTTAATTTCCTAACAGCTGTGATGAAAAACCCTCAGTCCAATTAATGTGTCAAAACATGACCCAACAATGTCATGGCCGACTCACAACCCCCTAATCATCAAATCAAGGAAAACCGTGAGTTAAATTTGATATGTTTGAACTCCAGTGATAGAGTTTCAATTTTTGTAAAACACCAAATAAACGAGTCAAGGTTGCTGCTGTTTTTGCTCATCTGTTTAACAGCTGCAGCTCAGTAAGGCTGGTAAGGGAGCGGTTTGACATATTTAATGATAAAATATCTTGAAGAGTGAATGGTTTTAATGTTAGGGCCTGATGTAAAGGCTGAGAGAAGAGTAATAAGTTGGGGCTTTGTGAAATTTGCTTGCACAAAGCGTTAGTGGCATGTTAATGCTCTGCCATGTGTATGCAGTTAAACTGCTTAATTCATTTAAAATTTTAAAAAAGAAATAACCAGATTGTGTATTGTGTCTTCTTTTCAGGTGAACCTGATGATTTAAATGATTTGTGATATTATTATTGATTTTTTTAAATTCCATTAATTCACCAGTCAGTTTCCAAGCTACAGAACTTTGTAAGGCACTGAGCACTTGTGAACACACTATACTGTGTCTGTTCCTCTGGTGGTTATGTGGCAATGTTTGCATGTTGATTATGCTAAAAACATCATATTAATATCCAGTAAGTGAAATGTTAAGGATTTATTTTCTTTTTTGTGTATGTGTCTACAGGTTTCAGAGCACAGACTACAGATCATGTAAAGTATCAACTGTCCAAGTGTCAGATGCTACGATGGCTCACCATAAAGTGCTTACGTTTATGTGAAAGTAAAACCCACAATTCAAGTTATAGAAAAAGAAAAGTTTTTTTTTTTTTTTTTTTTTTTTTTTTTTTTTTTAATGAAATAGCTGATAATGGGCTGCAATACGATTAGTATTTATGAGCACCAGTACTGGAAACTTTCTGCCCAACGTCAAGCCAGGCACAGTAAGATGAATTTAGGTATTTGCAAAGTGCATCTGATTTATTATGGAGAAGGTGAGGGTAAAACATTGAGGGATTTCCCTTTAATCAGATCTCTTAGGAGTCTGTGTAGTAGACCAATACCCCAATGAGTTTCCTTTTAAAAATCTACGAATAGATTGGTTGCACACTGCCACAGTCTTAGCCTCAATCAGAGTGAGTTAAGGAGGATTTTGTTAAATCTAAGAGCCTTTTACATCTCTGAAAAGTTCATTTCTCTTCATCTATTAACTCTGAATAAAAACCTACCATCATTTATGCATTTGTCCATTTAGGAATCCTCAAGCTTGTGAGCTGTAGATCTGAGCCCAAATTTTAAGCTTACGGATGACCAATCACAGAGGTGCGTGCCTCAGAGCTGAACCACAAATGGATCCTTCACAGCATTGTAAATCAGGACCTCAAAGAGTATTATTTAGCCTCAAGCAAAGAGTGCTTGTTTATCAGATGGTGCCTGAGTCTAGGATAAAAACCTCCCCATAAATCTGGGTACCTTTTATGTGCTCATGGAGACTGGCTGGCTCATTCTGAGTTTAAGGCTTTCAAGAATGCAGAGGTAAGCATGGCACTCATGTCAAAGAGTAAACATTGCATTACGAGGTCCTGAGGGCGAGTTTATGAGATGTTCAAACATAATCTAATTGTCTTAATGTATTTTTAATGACACCTATATCCCAGTGTAGCTTTGCTGTGACTTAAGCCATTTAAGGCTTAAGTCACAGCAAACAAATAAGACAAACAAATAAGAAACCACAAATCAGTGACAAATCGTAACACTTAAAAGGTGAATTCAAGGTGAATCGTCAGTCTAAAGGCTTTGCATTCATGATTTAGCGTATGGAGTCAATATATGGGTTCAATAAGCACTGTCAGTTTTTCACATGAAGTGCCAGTAGGTGCTACACTATCCAACTGTGCGCTGCATGTAAGTTTTCACGATTGCGGCGCTCCGGCAGGTAATTTTCTGAACATTTTATTTTGTTATCTGATATATTGCCGCTCAGATACGGCATCGCTAAACCCCCGATGATAAATCAAAGGTGCGGCGGCTGCCTCTGATAACTCAATAAGCACCTGGACTCCTCCTAACATGTCACACCTGCACTTCTACATATACCAGTTTCACTCTCGGGCCTCACTGGGGGGCTCAATACACCTGCCTAGTGCATTTCAGCAGCCTAGCAGCTGGGAGAGAAACATCATGCATGCTTAATTAGGAGGATAGGGAACCATGGGAAGAGACTGATAATTTTGTTAATGCATCTTATATATACTCTTTAAAATTTGAAATGCAATGGGGAGCATTTTGCTGGAATGACCCTCTTCTTGTTGAGCAAAGAGGCACTGCAAATCAATACAAAGTTGTTCTCGGGGATCATCTTTATCCTGGGATGAATGATTTCTATCTCGATGGGAATGGTATCTTCCAGGATGGTAATGCTGCCATACACAGGGCAT
This sequence comes from Archocentrus centrarchus, assembly GCF_007364275.1. Lineage (NCBI taxonomy): Eukaryota > Metazoa > Chordata > Actinopteri > Cichliformes > Cichlidae > Archocentrus > Archocentrus centrarchus. The sequence goes on from NC_044366.1 coordinate 18,500,221, forward strand.
GGGAGGTTACCAAATGATTTGTGAATGATGAGAAGCAAAGTTTAGGGCTGTTATGATGTCTGTCCAGTTGAACACCTATAAAGGACCAACCTGTCACCTCACCAGATAAAGGAATATCAATTGGATGAATGGTCTTTCATCCCTCAAGCTGAGTTCAAGGGATGTGTAGACGTGGAATGCCAACTGAAAACTTTAAACGGTTTTTTGCTTAAATGTTTTTTACATCTGTATATGCAGTATCTTCTCTCAATAGGCATTCTTTCCATCTTGTAAAATGAAAATTGTTCATTATTTTAAACAAACATGAAGGATTAAAGCACATTCATATTTAGTGTATTCCACTTTATTCACACTGCTGAGTATTAAAAAGACTTAATTTAATGAGCAAATTTGAGCATATTTAAAAAGAGAATACCAAGGGGAGACTTTGTTGATCAATACTATTGCACATCTTCTATCCAATCAATTTGGTGCCTGCTTAGGAGCCATTACCAAGAGTAATAAATAGGGGGTATTTATTAAATTTCACAGAGAGATGTTCAATGTCATATATGGGAAAAAGCCTGTTCAATGGATAGATTGTTCATTCTTTGAGTGTCAACAAGCTAAAAAATTGACTTTCAAACCCTCCAGCTGAATAATATAGTAAAACTACTATAAGATTTTTTTTTAATTGTCAAATAAGCTCTTTGTGAAGCACTTATTCCAATAAAATGTTAAAATTCACACCCATTTTTCTGCCAATCTATACAGTGTTGATAAGTGAAAAAAGGTATAAATAGTGGAGATTCTGTTTGTTTTTCTGAAGGCAGAAACAAATGCTCTGAATTCAAAGTTTTGAATGTATCCTTGGGCTGAGATTTTATGCCCTGTGGAGTACTACTTGCTGTAGTTATTTCTGCTGCTACATGCACAGAGGTACTAGTGTCTAAGACACCATTTCAGACAGGTGAATTTTCCAATGAATTTTTAGTGTTTTACAAGGACAGCCTTCTCGTGTGAGAGTATTGCTTTTGCAGGGTGACTCTCATGAACACTCAACAAGCTTTGTGTGTATCACAGAATTACAATCATACACCCAAATCTGATCTGGGCTCCAGCATTGCTACAAAGACTACAAGCCCTATAAGGGAGTGAGGAGGGAAGAAGCAGTATGATAACTCAGAATGTCCTGCTGTAATTATGGTATTCATGAAAAGATGAAATTGAGTGCAGACTAAATCTGTAGCTGCGGGCAAAATCAACAGCTTGGCATTACTCCATGACCCCTGCCTATCTTGAGGATACAGCAAACATACCAAAACTTTGCAGTTTTTTTTCATCAGTCAAGAGTGAGGGAATGAAGTGCATCGATTGCTTGTGATTATTAACTAGACTGAGATAAGCCCTCTCCTTATTATGCAGATTACTGAGGCTCCCCGCTCCAGCATATTGTACAGATGCAAGGGAGCAGCTGCTCTTACAGATGGTGGGTACACGGATCTATCATTATGCCTCCATTGTCTCCACTTCAATTGTTTGGGGGACAACAGAACTGCATCAAAGAGGAATCCGACTGCAATGAATTAAGAAAGAGAAACGAAAACCATCAAGTAAATTTATACACCGGAGGCCGTGGAATGGAGAGGAGCGTAAAGCTGAAGCTATTTCATATATAAAACCATGGAGTCACCCAGTCATGTATACTGTACCCAAATCTGTTGGATGCAGCACTGTGCACCAAACATATGTTGTTTTTAGCAACAAACAGACATTAATTTAGGAGTCAGATATTAATCCAAATACGAAAAAAAAACAGAAACTACAAGTAAACAAACAAACAAAAAAAAAATCATGGAACCTAAATGTTCAGAAATTTTAAAAAATGTGTACACCTCCTCATTAGAGAAATTTCAACTCACCATTCAAACGAAAAACTCAGATTATTTACTTTCATATGGCACACAAGCAATAACTGACCATAGTTATTTTTAAATTTATGAACTCATCCCATAAAGGCCACTGCAGTGAAGGGAGAATATGCAGACAACATCAGTTTTGCCCTTAAAGGGAACCTCTGGTTGTCCATTTGACTCTCCACACCTCCTGCTGTGTGCTGCTCAGATCAGGACACTGGTAGCTCCTCTGATCAAACATGACATTACACTGGAGGGAATTACATGCTCAGATAATACCGGAGAAGGTCACACTGAGTTGTAGATGATGACAGCAGTCACACTATTTCGCAGTTAGCGAGGGGTAATATTACTTTAAACATTAATGCAGTGACATTAACCCTGGCACAAAACAGGTTTCCAAACCTTGTCAAGTAAGCTGGTAATGTAAGGCTGGATGAAAATGTCCCTGATATATAAAGAATTTACATCCTTAAGCAGTAAGTAATTACTACCTTTTTGCTTACATATGCAGCTGCCACAATGGGTGGCAAAGACAAAACATAGGCTAACACAGGCTCATAGTCACTGCGCAACACAGCAGAAGCATATGAATGAGAAGCTATTTCAAGCTAAGAAGTACAATAGGTATACTGAAATGAACAGATAAAAAACAAGTCTTGAACTAAGCCTGGTCCTTTTGATTTTTGAATATGTATTGGCTGAGGAAGAGGGTAACTGAGTGATATATTAAAGTGTTAAATGCTGTACTAAATAGTCCACTCTACTACCCACAGTATAAGATTAAAAATACATTTCAGATGTGTCACTAATTCTTTCAAATTGTGGAGGTGGTGGACAGAAATAAAATGATCTACAAAATGTCCAACCCTCATTATCCTATTATTTTCCAAAATAAGGCTCACCCCACAAAAAAACAAACAAAAAAAAAAAAAAAAAAAAAACAACAGAAAATGTCTTGGTAATTTTCTGCCAGTACATTATCCATTTTTTAAACTGACATTTATGGGAATTCCTGTAAATGGTAATGAAATTGAACACATGCTTAAAAACATCAGCAATGAATTAACACGGAAAATTCTTTCATTGTAAAATGGCACATTGTACAGTATTTTTACTGATTTTTTTTTAGCGCAGCAGACTTACAAGAGAACACAATAACATCCATAAGATTACTTCTCTATAAGATTACTTCTTTATCCCATGTCATTTTATACCAATATTAAACTTCGATCTTTTTTGTATGTGATTCCATAATTCTGCATAACAGCAGCTATTTTGTGCAGAGATAGGCTTAAACTATAAACGTAAGATTCCCACTGGCATCCATATATTATAGTAATATGTGGTTTAATTCCCATAAGGTGGAGAGAACTTACGCCTCCTTATGGGAATTAATTATTTGCTCCAAATAGAAAATCAATGCCTTAGCAGAATATATTCAGTTTTCAATATCCTAGAGAACTGCTCTCAGTATGAATTAATAAATTCCATCTTAGCAACTTACTGCCCATTTATTCAATATTAAAACAGAATTTATCTTTGTAACAATAAAATTCATGCAAATATGAAATGCATGTGAGTAAAAGCACATAGTGTACAGGAAATTTTATAGATGTATCCCAGGCGGTCAGAAAGCTAACATTAATTCCTTAACTTGAATCTGCTATATTCCAATAAATAACAGTTTTCCTTTCTTGGGTCATGTGTCATGGGTGGATAGATTGAGCTCCTGTCAAAGGACAAAGCTCCCCACACAAGTCCACACTGCCTCGTCTGTTGTTAGGCCCTGGTCCACATGGGGCCAAATTTGATTGGAAAGCCCAGAGGGAGGAGTTCCACCAGTCACAGGGGCATTGTTAGCGCCTCCAAAATGGCCAGAGAAGAATGACTGATTATGCAACCACAGCCAGGGTTACTAATAGGAATTCTATTTGAATTTCTAACATAACAGATGTTTGCTGGGCACCTCCATGGAGTGTGCATACACAGTTATGCTAATTCACCAGTGTTTCCCTTCAAGTTAGCTCAGAGTCATTAGAGCACACAGCTAGCTTGGATCCCTCTGTCAAAATAATAATTGGCCATTATTGATATTAATTAACATTTTTGCTCTCTATGTCCTTTTTGACCCACTATCTGTTAGTAAATCCAGTTACTGAGCCCTATTAGGGCAACAAAATCCACAGGCCTCTACAGTCGGTGTGAGTTATTTATCAGAAACGGAACATAAAGCCAATTAGGAATGGGTGCACAGTTATCTTCATTCTCCACTGAATACTTCTTGATCTCCATTATAAATTGCTAATAGAGCAGATACTGGTTAGCAAAAAAGGAAAGATAGGTTACCATTTCTCACTCCCACCCGTGATGACAGGTGAATAGCACCAATTACAGTACCTTTGCTTGATGAGGCTACACCGTCATCAGCTGCCCCCCTCCTTCCTTTGAGGGGCTTCATGGTGTATTTTCCTCTGTTCTGTTGGTCAGCAGGGTTCATTGGCCCAAAACTCAAATATTACAGAAGGCCATGAAAGTGTTGATGTTCTGTCCTCCAAAAGTCATAGCTTTTGGTCTCTCTGCTATTATGATGCAATGAGCATGAAAAACACTTTATAGGCTCAGCTCAAGAAATCCTAATAGGTGTATATTGACTGGTTTATTTTCCACAAAGGGACTAGTAGCTGCAGGAAAATATATCAAAAAGGCTATCAAAAATGGTTGGGTCTTCTGTGGGGAATCAATAGTGGGTTGAGTTTTCACAGTTCTCTCTCGTCATTTAAAAAGACTGTAGACTATATGTTGCCTGGAAGGACCCACATGATTTTTTTTTTTTTAACATAGCAACCACACTACATGCTTGAAAAGACACAGATTAATAATAATTTAAACCATTATGACATCTGCTGTGAACTTGATAACAGGTAATTTTTACTCTAACTTGACAATGTGGCAATTATTTGTTTAGTGTTGTACAACCTAAGGACTTAGTAGCATGAAGGATCATGAGTTGATGTCGAAGCAGGTAGTCTAACATAACCTATGTGAATTAAAACTAATGTCCCTGCTCCCTGAATCCAGATGCTGCCATGGCAGCCCAGACTTATGACAAGAGGTATTGCGGTCCCTTAAATGAGCAGTATTTAATAGCCTGGATTCAAGTGTAAAGGCTTTCTCCCTAGTGCATTACTCCAAGAACCTAATTACAAGTTTCATCATCAATCATGAGCATTATTTATTCAGTGAAATGAATTTCTAATTAATAACTGATGAGCATTATGGCCTCAAAGACTGTAAAGTAATTAATTATAGTTGGCAACAGGGAATATCCCTGTAAAGGACTATCTGGTGCACAGTTACAGCACAGTGGTGCCAACAGGCTAATGTCCACAGAGAAGATGCACTGATTTTTTTTGTTTTTTTTTTTGCTTGGTACCAATTCTTTATTGAAATAATTATAGTTAATGTGGTCTGGGACTGTCATACTATTGATAATGTAGTGGAAAATCACAAAAAAGTATATTATAATTTCGGACTGCAACAGGTCCAAGAGCACATTTTAAGTCAAGATACTCCATAGTTTGTTTGAATATCACCACATTTAAAGTGAGGTCCGAAGGTTTTGGAGAGTGGTACAACTTGTAATTTTGCCTCTGTTCACCACCATAGTGTGGACTATCAGCTTTAACAGAAAAGGTTTAAATGTACTTAAAATGTTGCACTAACTGAACCAATTTTTGGTCTATTCACTTTCACAGAACCAAAAGTAAATGAATGAAATAATATAAAGATTATTTTAAATACTTTGACACAAGTCCTTTGCTGCCTTCAGTCCATGGAGCAGGAGCATTAGTTTTTATTCACATAGGTTATATAAGACTACCTGCTTCAACACCAACTCATCATCCCTCATGACTGTCTTAAGCCTGGAACCAATGGAGGTTTCTTGTTCAGGTGCTTTGCTAGGCCTTTACTTGCTACAAGTTTATGAGTCTTTCTTCAGTTTTGTATTCAGTGAGAGAAAAAACTGCTCAGCTGCCTTGGCCATTTAGTAACATTCTCCTCCTTTGCATGAAGAAACTGTCTAAAATAGTGTCCTATCAGTATTGCAGTACTGAACTGAATTTGAGTGTAGTAAATATACCTCTACACAATTCAGAAATCATCCTGCTGCTTCTATCACCAGCCATATAATTGACACTGGATGGATGGATGGTCCGGTTCCACTTGCAGTCAAATGCACCTATGGCATCACACCACATCTTCTGTGTTTTATAATTGTTGGTGCTTCAGATTATGATTCCTTCCTTTACTTCTCCATACTCTTCTCTTTCAGGTCTGGGCTACTGTAGACTAAAGTCTGGCAACCCCACACATTCAATTCAATTCAATTTTATTTATATAGTGCCAAATCACAACAAACAGTCACCTCAAGGAGCTTTATATTGTAAGGTAAAGACCCTACAATAATTACAGAGAAACCCCAAAACAACTGCAAGCACTTGGTGACAGTGAGAAGGAAAAACCTCCTTTTAACAGAAAGAAACCTCTGACAGCACCAGCCTCAGGAGGGGCAGTCATCTGCTGCGACTAGTTAGTGGGGAGGGGAGGGAGACAGGACAAAAGACATGTTGTGGAAGAGAGCCAGAGATTAATAATAACTAATGGTTAAATGCAAAGTGGTGTATAAACACAGAGTGAAAAGAGGTGAGTGAAAAAGGAATACTCAGTCCATCATGAGAAGCCCCCCCAGCAGCCTAGGCCTATTGCAGCATAACTAAGGGATGGTTCAGGGTCTCTTGATCCAGCCCCAACTATAAGCATTATCAAAAAGGAACGTTTTAAGCCTAATCTTAAAAATAGAGAGGGTGTCTGTCTCCCGAATCCAAACTGGGAGCTGGTTCTACAGAAGAGGAGCCTGAAAGCTGAAGACTCTGCCTCCCATTCTACTTTTAAATACCCCAGGAATCACAAATAAGCCAGCAGTGTGAGAGTGAAGTGCTCTTTTGGGGTGATATGATACTATGAGATCTTTAAGATAAGATGGCGCCTCATTGCTCAAAATCTTGTATGTGAGGAGAAGGGTTTTAAATTCAATTCTGGATTTAACAGGGAGCCAATGAAGAGAAGCCAATATGGGAGACATATGCTCTGTCTTTCTAGTCCCTGTGAATACTCTAGCTGCAGTATCCACTCCACTTATCAAGTATGTTAGGAGGCTATGCACATGCTTCCACAACTGGAGTTGCTACTGTCCCTATGAAGTAATAACTACTACTAGTAAAAGAAAAACAAACAAACATGTATTTATCTTGTGTTTTCTTTTTCAACAATTAAAAAGAATACCTCTAGCAACCATTTTAGATTCATTTTAATCATCTGTTTACATAAAAATGTTATTATATGAGACTTCTCTTTTTGAAATTCTACTCATAGTAATCATGCCATATTCATGACAACAAATTATAAAAATGACTGACAAAAACTACTGGGGAACAATGATTTGCCTTGCAGAAAGCAAAACAAAACAAAGATGGTTTCTGTGTCACCCCAGTGGCTTAAAGACTATAGCAGTGATTCAGCAGTGGTAGTGCACTGGGTGGCTACAGATGACCCACCTACCTGCAAAGAGCACCTGCTGCCAGATAGAGGCAGTGTTTAAAGTATGTAGTACAGCTGGTCTGTGGATTACTCCTGCTTGTGTTGTGGATTGTTCTTTAACCAGATGTGGAGAAGAGTGAAGTTATAACATACTAAGAGCTGAAACCAAGTGTTAAAAACAATGTAAAGTGCCCATCGCAGGCACCATCTGTGCTTTATATTTGATGGGGTTTTTTTCACATTTTTCCTGTTACTAGTGCATCCCGCTGTCATTCTCTTCCCTATTCTGGGCCACTTGTTAATCAATCAGCATTCAACCTGCGTACAGCATCATCCACCCTGAACAATGAGCAGTTGGGTTTTTGGAGGGCAGTACGTTTGCATAGACTGAAAACCCCTCCCTATAGACTCTCCATAGGCAAATACCTATGCAAACAGCCACAGCCATGGTAAAATAAATTAAGCATAAATGACCACTGACGTCCTCAGCCTGGCCACCCCAGCAGCAAGACCCATCACTGATGCAGATATCCTCCTGTGATTAGTGATTATTATTATTTTTTTTTTTGGAAGTCAGGATAACATTACAGCCCCATTTCATAACAGAAACCCTTTCAGCAGACATCTTATTACCTTGTGCAAATCTATTTTCCCCTAATTTGGAGGCCTTTATGTCTCCCCTGGGTTAGTAAAGATATATTACATATTCCAGCAAATATATGTTTTCAGAAAGATTTCATAAATATTAACAAAACACATTAAAACCACATCCTAGAACAGACAACAAATTTCCATGTAAACAAATTAGAGAAAGTACATACTGTACTCTTGTATAAGGGTGTATACAGCATAATGTCTTTCTATTTATACAATCTATAACAATAAGCCAGACATAATGCACACTTAAAAGGTATTTACATCATATTATACTCATTTGTGTACAGTAATATGATACGTAATGCACCCATACTACATAATTTGATATCAATGAATTATGTATAACATCACTATAATCATAAGCCAACCATGTACAAAACATAATGCAACCATGTTGTTTACATTTGAGAAATATTGCTGAGCAGTAGGTATGGCTTTAATATTGCTCTAGCTACTGCCAGCTATTCACTGACTTATATATGGGGAATCCCCACTTTCCCCATTTCAGTCAATAATGGTTAAGCAGGTATAGCCAATCACACAGCACAATATGATCACACGATTAGGCTAAGCCATTCAGGCATGAGAAAGAGGCTGCATATATTATCTAGCATCAGCAGCCTGGAATCCTCCATGTTGTTAACACTCCACTTCAGATAAATACAACCCAAGTGTACAAAGATTACTAAACATCCAGGAATCTGAACATCCTGTTGCACATCTTTAAAGAGTAAAGAACACATCTGCAAAATTCATGGCTCTACTCCTTGTGGTTTTGGAGTCTTTAGACGGGAAAGACAGATGGACAGATAAGACGGACAAATAAATGACAATATCCTCCCATTTTATATTGTATGGGAGGATAAAAACTGTAGCTTCACCACTGGTACAACATAATGTTGGCTTAATTTATCCAAATAATTTTGCTGTTTTTTTTAAAGACTTTTTTCTAAAAACAAGATGTCTCACCTGGCTTGGGGTGTCCATCTTAAGGCAAAGTATTTCAGTTGAATGGATTTTTATTCACCAAGAAAAGAATTCAGCAATCATGCATTTTAGCTATCGTCTATTGTCTTCCAGGCTATTTAGTAATGCTGAGTGATTACCTTCTAACAAGAAAACAAGCCACACATTGCCATGGAACTGACCAATCAGCACACTGTCCAAGTACTTTGTTTATTTGGTTAATGCATATATTTTGTCAAATGTTGTGAATTAAAGCTGAAAGACAACACATCAATCACATCTCGATTGCTTTATGGAGGCATGATCCTGTCCAAATACTTATGCACCTCACTAAAAGCATGAAAGACAATTGCAATGGGGTTTTTTGTGATTATATCCAGCTAATGCAGAGTTATGTGATTCCAGACTTACAAAATGCAAAAGGTTTTCAAGTTTTTATGACTGATTTAAAGCAAGGTTACATAAGAGAAGGATGTAACATTCACAACAACAACAACAAGCCACAACCACTTTTGAAAAGAGAGACATAATTACATAAAAGCATGTTTGTAAGAATACTGTGGGTCGTGAGAAAAGATTCAGCACCGATTCTGCTGGCCTGACCTCCTTCAGGAGGGTTTTACAAAGTAGGTCACCTAATGCCAAATGACCACTCTCACTTTAGAAATATATAAATAATTACAGTACACAGTTAAATTTGTTTAAGCAAGTATGAGTCTCTCTTCCTGAGGTGAATTATGTGCCAGCAATAAACACTGTGTACTGTCAGTTACAAGATATTAATGACTCTTCTGCTGATACCGTGAATGAGTATTGTTAGATTTCTCACTGCCATAAACATAACATTCAACATTTTTTTTTCCATCATTGCAATTTTGCTTAATTTATACTCAGAATTAAATCTTTACATCACTGTAATTGTGCTGCCCTGTACTAATCCTTTTCAAGGCTCATTTCATCTATATATATATATCTTTGGAATAACCACAGGTCAAACATAGATTGCTTAAAATTAAAGTAGATTATGTTGCATCTTCCTCTAGACATTACAATGAAATGGGGGTATTATGAAAAACGCACAGACTGTCAAAATTATGATAAAGAACCAAGAGAGGCTGTAATTCTGTCATTTAGAAAATGGAAATCAGCGATGCAGCCCTTTAATTTTTCTCTTGTTTCAATTCAGCACAATTTTTTTTAACATATATTCATCTCACACAACTCTACCTGCACAAAACAGAGATGAATTGAGTCATGCATGGCTGTTTAAGCTATTCAGAGTAAATGTAATAAATGTTCATGACTATAATGCTGAATTGCAGCAGTTTTAATCTGTGGCACTGCATCCTTATAGGTTAAAATACACTGTAGGTTAATATAGTACATGTCTGCATGTGGGTTGTGTTTAGATATACAGTAGTCCCCTTTGAATGGTTTTGGATTCAGACTTAAGACAACTCACTGCATTCACCAAAGATTTTGGGTGCACCATTGCATGTACTGGGTTGTTTAAAATCTATCATTTCTAATTTTAATTTGTTTTTTGCTTCCTTTTTTTCCAGGGTGACAGGTCCTAGAAAACAATGCCAGAATGTTCCTGTCAGAATATTTGCACCAGTATATAGGGTATACTAAAAAGTATACCCTATATACTCAGATTGACACTGTAGTATTTATACAAAGAAAATATGTACCCTACTCATTTGGACTAACATGACATAAAAATATGAGTACAACAATGAATGCCAATTAAATAGACTTTAGCAATGCAGACAATCATAATTTTGAATTCAATAAAATATCCTAGTCACTTCTCTAACCATACTTTTCACAGTTTTTCAGGCTGTTAGGAGCTTCCTCATGTACGTTAAGCATTAATAATTGTGTAGTCTATTCCAAATTAATTTAGTGCACACATTTGTAATTATACATTTTAATCAGTACATTATATAGTAACCAAACATCATGCTCTATTTAATCTGGTCAGTATTTGTACTTAACTTTTTAATGATTTTAGCCGAGCATGAAATATATCAGTAAAATATTATGAGACTTTCAGTTAGTGCATACATACATAGTGCCTCTACAGAAGCAGAGAACAATGAAGGGTAGGACTGCTTTCTTAAGGACTACTTACACAGTGCAAGAATCAGTTCAAACACCACCCTACTATAAAAAAGTCTTTCTATCAGCATACTGCTAATGTGTGCACTGTGCAGCCAGTGACATTCAAACTAAATTAAACGCGTCACAATGTCCTTTTATATCCTTTTATAGGGTGTTAATTGTTTTCCAACACACGACAAGACTCTAAGATATAATTAAAGCACAAAGTTGTCGTGCAGATGTTTGGGTTATTTTCCTCAAGCATGATCTCTTAAGATGATAAAACAGGAACACATCTCCTGCTGTTCAAGTAAAGTTCAATTTAAGGGGCCAATTACTCTTTATTAAATCTGCCTTTGTAGTACTGGATACTTTTTGTCTTTTAACTTTGGCTTTAATATAGTTTTAATTCATTGGGCATAGTTTCTATGTAAAAACAATAAATAAAAGTAAATGAATTATCTTGCTTTCATATTTTTAGATTCACTTGGTGCAAAGTGCCACCCGAGAGACAAAGTATCAGAGCTGAATTAAACTGGAAACTAAGAATGAGTGCACAACCAAAACATCTTTTTTATTTGGCCTTCTTTTTTTTTTTTTTGTTCAATAAACAAGCTTAGATAAAACTAACAGAAAAATGTATTAAGGAGGCTCGATTGGATTTAATCTGCTGTACACAATGGTCTTGTACAGAACGATAAAAAAATCAACAAAAAAAAATGGCAAACAATGTTTTAATAATCAAACACACAGGGCTCTATCCCAGATATCTAGGTTACTGAACCCATCATGCAGGTAATCTACATTAAAAACTGCTAAATATGGTCATCACATAGCTTCAAGTACTGGTGATAAGATGAAAAGTAGAAAACTTCATAATGGTACTACAAGTGTCTGTGTGTATACACACACATATACACACACATACACACTCACCAGCCACTTCATTAGCATACCTTTCTAGTATCAGGTTGGACACCCTCTTGCCTTCAGAGCTGTCTTAATTCTTCATGGCAAAGATTCAACAAGGTACTGGAAACGCCGTACACTGTGGTCATAAAGGGGTGCACTTGTTCAGCAACAATACTCAGATAAACTGTGGTGTTTAAATGATGTGCAGTTGGTCCTAAGAGACCCAAAGTGTGCCAAGAAAATATCCGCCACACCATAATATCACCAGCAGCAGCCTGAACCATTGATACAAGACAGTATGGCTCAAGCCTCAGTTTACTGTTCTTAGCTGACAGGAGTGATATCCAGTGTGGTCTTCTGCTTCTGTAACCCATCTGCTTCAATGTTTGATGTGTTGTGCATTCAGAGATGGTCTTCTGTATAAATTGTGGTTATTTGAATTACTGCTGCCTTGCTACCAGCTCAAAGCAGTCTGGCCATTGTAACAGTCATAATTGTGTGGTGTCTCTTTACAACAATCTAAGCTTTTGTTAGTGATGTCACAAGTATGCGTCACCGCTCCTCTGTAGAGAGCGTGGGAGAAACGTTTTGGCTGATGGACGCATGGACCGAGGCAGACCTCTATTTTTCTATCTCCCTAACTCTTAGTAATATCACAGGTTGTATGAACACTGCATATTTTCATGTATGATAATGCAGCAGCCGATCAACCGGGCTTTATAAGGTTGGTGAAGAATGTGTGTATTAAAGGACAACACTGTGGAATTCCTAGTACCAGTGTGGTTGTGAGTTTTTGTCTGCTGATCACGTCTGCTGCCTCCTCTTCACCACTGAACACAACCCAAACGTTACACCATTCTCCTCTGACATCAACAAGGCATTTCTGCCCAGAACATTGGTACAGGTTTACCTAATGAAGTACACCTAAGACAACGGCAAATCAGTTCAGTTTTTGTTTTCTGATGTTTAATGTGACCTATAACAATTCAGTTGAAAACAAACTGAAATATTTTATGGAGGGAAAATTAAAAATTAAAAAAAAGAAAGTAATGTGGTTCCATAAGTGCACAAACCTGCTTATAATTGGAGGTGTGTCTGTGTTCAAAATTAAGGTTAAATGGTATTCAGTACACACCTGCCATCACTTAAAGTGACTCTGATTGAAATCAAGTTCATCTGTTCTAGCAGAACTATTTACTTAGTTGCATCTTACAGCAAAAGCCATGGTCTTCAAAGAGCTTAAAAAGCATCAGAGGATCTCATTGTTGACAGGTCTCAGTCAGGAGAAGGGTACAAAGGACTTTCCAACTCATCAGATGTACCATGGAACACAGTGAAGACAGGTGTCAACAAGTGGTGAAAATATGGCACAATGGTGACATTACTGAGAACCGGAGGCCCCTCCTGAATGATGAAAAGACTAGAAAACTGGTCAGTGAGGCTGCCAAGAGGCCTACAGCAAAAGCATGCATCAAGTCTTCCAATAGCATGTGGCAAAATGTGTCATGGTCTGATGAGACCAAGGATAACCTTTTTGTCCATAATTCTAAAATGTATGTTTGGCACAAAATCAGCTCTGAACAACACCAGAAAAACACCATACCCACAAAGAAGCATGGTGGTGGCTACTGGAGCTGGGGCTTTACTCAAGGTGGAGGGGATTGTGAACAGTTCCAAATACCAATCAATTTTGAGACAAAACCTTCAGGCATCTGCTAGAAAGTTGAACATGGAGACAAATTTCACCTTTCAGCACAACAATGACCCAAAGTGTCCATCCACATCAACAAAAACTGCTTTCAGCAGAAGATTAAAGTTTAGGAATGGCCCAGCCAGAGCCCAGATCTCTTTGAATATCTGTGACATGGCCCAAGGAGGGCTGTCCACATGCAATGCTCAAACAAGATGACAGATTTGTAGCACTTTGACACAGAATAGTGAGCAAATTATGCCAAGATAAGCTGTGCCATGGTGATAAACCCCTACCAAAAATGACGAAATGCTGTATTGAAATCAAAAATTTAAGGGAGTGCTTATTTATGCAACTAGGGTATTTATTTATTTATTTATTTTTTTCTGCCTAAAAGATTTCAGTTTGTTTGTTTTGTTTTTTCTGTTGAATTCTTGTAGGTCACATTAAAAATAGCAAAAGTTATGAAATTATTTATCTTGGGCTCTCTCTCTTTTATTTTTTAACATCACAAAAACCCAAACCAAAGTCCCAGAATAAACAGAGAACCCACTGGCTTTACTGTTGTTAATGAGAAACATTCATATATAGATAGCAAAAAGCATAGTAATAGCTCTAGCAATAACTTTTAATTACTTTAACTTACTTAAGCACTGACTATAGAAGTATAGTTTATACCCTGGCAAAGTGTAGTTGCCCACTGTCTCTAAAGCCATAAAGTACACAAATTCCCCCACAGTAAATACTGTACAACAGGACTTAAATTATATTGTCAAAAGTATTCACTCACCCACCCAAATCATTGAATTCAGGTGTTCTAATCACTCCCATGGCCACAGGTGTATATATAACCAAGCACCTAGGCATGCAGACTGCTTCTAAAAACATTTGTGAAAGAATGCACTGGAATAAAAGCTCTAAAATACGGTACTATCCGAGGTATGATACCTCTGTATCCGTCACAGATATGAACAATATCCTGACAAATGCGCACTGGATCTTTGACGGATGCATTTTGGAGATTTCTCCGTAGACGGACAAGGTTGGACACTGAAAAACCCAAACTCTGAATGAACATCCGTTACATATCCAGATAATATAATTTAAACATCTGTGACAGATCAGACCTTCCCATATTCTCTGTGGAAACATTACGGATACGGAATGATCCATCGCAGATCCATAAAGTTGGATCTGTCACGGATCATTCCAGACCATTCCGGATCTTTCCGGATACAGGCCCTTTTTGTCCAGTGATGGGTCGCTCTCAGGAGCTCAGTGAATTCCAGAGTGGTACTGATAGGATGCCACCTGTGCAACAAGTCCAGTCGTGAAATTTCCCCGCAGCTAAATATTCCACAGTCAACAGTTTGTGGTAGCAGTGGAAGCAATTGGGAATGACAGCAACTCAGCCACAAAGTGGTAGGCCACATAAAATGACAGAGTGGGGTCATTAGATGCTGAGGCACATAGTAAACAGAGGTCACCAATTTTCTGCAGTCAATTGCTACAGACCTCCAAACTTCATGTGGTCTTCAGATTCGTTCAAGAACAGTGTGTAGAGAGCTTTATGGAGCTTTATGTTTCCATGGCAAAGCAGCAGCATCCAAGCCTTACATAACCAAGTGCAATGCAAAGTATCATATGCAGTGGTGTAAAGCACGCTGCCACTGGACTCTAGAGCAGTGGTGATGGCTGACAATCTGAAGGATGAGTCTGGGTTTGCCAGTTGCCAGGAGAACGATACCTGGCACTGTGCCAAGTGTAAAGTTTAGTGGAGGCAGGATTATGGTGTGGGGTTGTTTTTCAGGAGTTGGGCTCGGCCCCTTCGTTCCAGTGAAGGAAACTCTTAATGCTTCAGCATACCAAGGCAATTCCATGCTCCCAAATTTGTGGGAACAGTTTGGGAATGGCCCCTTCATGTTCCAACATGACTGCGCACCAGTGCACAAAGCAAGATCCATAAAGACATGGATGAGCCAATTTGGTGCAAAAGCAAATACTTTTGACAGTGTAGTGTATTTTAAACTCACTCACCTTTCAATCTCTCCAGGTGAAGAGCTGCTGCATCTCTGCTCCAACGGTTAGCTGTTATGCTATGGTTAGCAAAGTATAGATAGGAATATTAGTAGTTCCATTTTCTCTCAGGCTAGACAAAAATTTAAAACACCATCAGTCTTTAAGCATTCTGTAGTGTTAATGTAGTCAGTATAAATTACTCACAGCTAAAAACCTCTAGCATATATGAAGGAGTATTAGGGCCACATTGAGAAAAAAAAATTGTGCATTTTGAGAATAAAGTCAAAATTTTGAAGCTTTCGGCACATTTCTTTAACGTCCTTATACTTATCGCTACATTGTGTTTATGTAGTAAAACAGAAATCATTTCCTTGTTACTAAAACCGATTCTAAGGTATAGTTTCATCAACTCATCTACACAAAACAGTTTGGAGAGGGTATAGCAGACGTTTGACTTGAAACTACAACTCTAATCTCCACATTTTGACTTTTTTCTCAAAATAGCATTTCAAATTTTTTCTCGAAATGTTGATTTTATTCTCTAAATTTTTTTTTTTCTCAACGTGGCCTTAACACTCCTTTGTATAATGCTCCTTGTAAGCATAGGCTAACGGTATTTACTTGGTCTGGAAATTCATGCTCTGGTTGGGTGTACAGTCCCCCTGGCTGAAATCCAGTGTTCCGATTGGTTGAGAGTAAATGATTTTTGTCTGTTGTCAAATGGATAATTAAACAACTAAAGCTAAATTGAATTTTGCCATACACTGATCAGTGGATGCATTTTAAGCTAGCTCTAGAATATTTTAAAGCATTTTAAAAAGGTACATATTTCTTCCAAACTGCTATAAAATAGACCATATTTTCTGCAACATTTTATCGTCTCCTAGTAGCAGTATGAAAGACTTAAACTCAGGATACAAAGCACCCTCTTTCGGGGAACAGTGTGTTGTCTGTCATCTGAAATAACTGCATTAATCTTTTTTCCCTATTGGATTACACATGATTGGTACTTTAATTAACTGTTTAACTATCTAAAAGTTCAGGTGGGTCAGTTCATTATAAGGCACATTATTTCACTCTCACAGCACTGTCAGCTCAACACTGGAAACAGATACACTATGTTATATCCTTCAGTATGAATGAGACATAACAGAGACAGGACTGCACATCCTATAACTGTCCTCTGCAGGTCTACAAGACACACACACACACACACACACACACACACACACACACACACTGAAAGCTCCCGTCTTTCCATCTGGTAAAGTGGGCTGTTGTGATTGATTTGTGGATTTGCTCCCTCTTTTTTTCTCTCCATTTAAGTGAAATAATGTATGGAAGCAATCTGGCGACAGACATTTTGGAAAATCTATTTGAAATCATTTCAGTCGAAGCCATGGCAGTTTGTCTTCTTAGGGCATAGGAGCAAAGTATAATTGTCTGCAGTCTAGTAAAACACAGTATAACTGCCATCACACTTGACTGAGCTTATAGCCAGCTAGTCCCATGGCCTCTAGAAGATAGAGCAGTTAATGTTCCCTTTTATTTTAGAGGATATGTCACTTGTATCGCAGATTTATACCATGATACAGCAATTTTGTCCAAACAGATGGATAATGGTGTCACCAGCAAAAAGCCCCGTTTTTATTGAGTTTAGAGCATATTGTTTAGATAGGGGACTGTGTTGAACAGCTTCGCCAGCCCTTTCTCTCTTTATCTCTCTAATCTTGCCAGTATTAGATTTGATCATTTTTGTTTGAAGGAGGAAAATGTGGCTGTAATGGCTTCCTAATAGCAAACACAGGGGATACAAATCCAGGGACCCTGTTCTGTAGTGCTTCCATAAGCACCACTGATTTATAGAGGTCTTTATGACAGAAAGGAAAATGATCTGCTGCAGGTATAAATCAGGTGAGGAGTAGGAAATTGAACTTAGATATCATCTTGTCAGATGCTTAATGCTCTTCCTCCTGTCACATTCGATAGGACCAATTTGGAGAATCCTGCAGAGGTAAAAAGAAGACAATTAACAATGACAGTGTGGTAATAGATGAAGCTATAAAATGAACCTGCTGCCTGCAGGATGCTTTGTATGATTTCCACATGAGATAGTGAAGGGTTATGTTGTCTCAGCCCACCATTTCTTCTCTTCTCGCTCCTCTTTTCGGTTGTCTTTCCACGAAAATATGTTCTAAATACTAACATATGTTACATACTAAAGTACGTAAAGATATCTTTTGTGGTTTGATTGTGCTCTGTGGTTGCTGAATTATTATCCCACACATGACAAGACTTGTAAATTCAGGTTAACCTTGCTTTTATGTTATTGATTCCCATGGCATATTGCATCCTTACACTACATTAAATTAATCAATATGGATGTGCGTAAATGTGTCCTCATGCATGCATAAGAACATTAAAACCACTAACTCTCAGATCAAAATAAACTCCAGCACCCTGTCAGATTCGGTTTCTAGCCACTCCACTTTTTAAGTTTGATACTGTGATAAAATAGATGTTTGCATGCACTCTTTCCAAAAGTTTACTTCTATGCGGTTCTCCTAGTATACCATATATGTAAGGAAGTGGATTGTTTGCTGTAATAACTGTCAAACTGTATCAGTGCTCAAACAGATGCCATCGTTCAAGTGGTATAATGAGTTCACGATAGGACAGAGAATGACAATGCTCTCTGATCCCTGAATGTCACTCTGGTGTAAACCACAACACGGCGGTTTATTGCTAGCATCATGCATTCAGCAGCACACAATGATATGACAGAATGCGGGGAGAGAGAAAAAAAAAAAAAAAAAAAAAACAGGAGCCCATCCATCTGAGTGTGAAGGTTTCAGCTGACTTGAATTAATAATAATAAAAAACAAAACGCCTAATTTCTTGAACGCTGATGACCTTTTGTGGAAAGCTTTGTCAAGTGGCAATTCAAGCCCAAGCACCTGAAGAGCTTTACAGTAATAACCAGAGAGCCACTCTTTAGGAACCATCACCCCTCGCAGCTCATCAAGCCAAGCGCTTGTATAATCTAATTTGATTTTAATGCTTCTCTGAAGGAGATTGTGCTCTGTGTAATGATGCTGTTGTCAAGAGCCAGTGGTAATGTCTAATATCACAACCATGTTAACTACTTCTGTGACACTCATTGCAGCATGTTTTCCACATTGTCTCCAGTGCACAGTGGCATGTGCTGCATATTTATGACTTTGTTGTTCTTCCTGTTGCATTCTACTTCATGACTGACAGAAACATGGTAAATGTTTAAAACTCCTTCCTTATTACCTTTGCCTGATATGGTACTTTTTTCGTATTCAGTACAGTAGATAGAGCATAACGATGAAGGTCTTAGCTGAGATGAGGAGAATTTTGAAGTGCTCACACTCGGGGGCAGCAAATGGAAAAGTGACAAGCCTGGTGCACTTGTCTATTTTACTTATTCTGTGCCTCTGTTTCATATTCTGCCTCGCACCGTGGGGTTATTTTCCTCCAGGGTTCAGGAGGGCACGCTCTTTCATTTCTTCAGAAAATTGTTTCGCAGGATTTCAATCTTTGGCTGCTAGATATGACAAAACACAATATCAAGAACACTTATGTTTCTTATCTGCCATTTTTTCTGGGTATAAATAAAAGATCAGTATAAATTTAAGTCAAGCGGCCTCGAATGCACATGTGAGAGATGAGTATGAAAAGAACTATGAACCTTGGGACAGCACAACTGTACATTTTCATCTCTTGCTCAAAATTACCTTGGCACTAGGGCTTTGTGTGTCATTTGTCATCCTTGAAAATCAATTAAGTGTTTCCATGATAGCAATACAGATGTAATCCTTTGACTGGTCGGACAATCGAGCACAAAGAAACCTAAGAGCGTACCTTTGGATTTTACATTATGTAAAGAGTATTTCTTTGAAATACTCTTTGTTCATATAATAGATTTTGAGATGGTGGTCAATTAGGTGCAGACAATGATAACTACAGTATAAATCAGATAGCTGAAGGGCTATCCCAAGTATTGATTGTACTTAAATAGGCCCTCAATTTGCCACCCGATAAAAATCATCACACCACACAAATGCTCGTACCAGAGTAACCACAATACCTCTAAAAGGCAAAGATGTTAAACAGCAGAGACCACAATTTTACTCCTCTCTGCGATCATTCATCTGTCAGTGAAAGTCTTCATGCATCAAAACCAAAACAGCCAAAACAGAAAAACTGAACGCTGCTACACCGATTTGATAATCTCGCACACAAAAATTTCACTGACCGTAAAACACAAACTGTCATGAAATGATTCAATGCTATGGGACGCCCCCACCCAAAAAAATCTCTCATTTTCAAACCACACAGCACCGAGATCTTTCATGAAATACTACTTATGATGATTCACATATGTGCAGGCTTTGTATACTGAACCTCCCAGTGGTGCAAAAAAAATCCAACCATCGTCCTCTCAATGTCCCGCTTTTTGTTTTTTTTTTCCTCCCCCGTTTGGCTCTTGTCAGAGGTCAACCTCAAACAGCATGCGGTGGAATCAGGCGTTACTGTTGATGTCAGATTGATGCATTACAAGGCCCAGGAGGTCATGTCTCTGTAAACATACATTATCAAAACCCATAGAAGATGTGGGATGTTGAACTCACCAATAGTTTACGGTGTATCTTCTGGGGAAAAGGGTCATGTAATGGTAGAAAACAACTTTGTAGCCGCAATGACTTTGCTGTTGTAAATGAAGAGGGTCAAGCAATCAAGACTGGTCAGGCTCTGTGTCAGCACCATTATCTTGCACTGTCTGAAATGATCAATGAGCTAAAATAAAATGATCACAAGCTAAAACTGGCCTGCTAATGAAAACAGACTGTTTAAATATGGGCCTGATTGAGAAGATGGACAACGAAGAAAATGGGAACCCATTTAAAATACAACAAGAAACAATACAGGTTAGAGAGAGAGATCCCTGGGAGCTGTTTCTTATTCCGCTTTAAAATACAATAAACTGCACTTTCATAAATATAAAAATGAAAATGAAGGGGTTGTGACTGTGAGCACAGGTAGAGATTTTCTCAAAAGTTTATTTAATATTATTATACAGAACAGGAACTCGTTTAGCAAACAGATAGAAGTGTCATTTAAGACTGAAAACAGCTGAATGACTTCACTGTCTACATGTAAAAAGGCTTTATAGACAATGTTCCCAAACAGACACTTGAAATATAAAAAGGCACTTGTGTCAGTTTCACAATACTGACATAAATCCGCTTTCCTCTTTTAGCAATAAATACAGTGTATGTGCATTATTATTATTATTATGGTACCGTGGTTGTGTAAACATGTAAGCACCTCGAGGCTGCAGAGTACCCCAGCTAATGCTGTCAGAAAGGGCATAGCATTATAGAAAAAATATTTATAAATAACTTCCCATAAATAAAAATTTTCCACAAAATATTTTTTTTTCCTTCTTCTGAAGTTGTACCTTATTAGAATAATGACAGAAGTGCTTTCAAAACCTAGTAAAATATGAAAAAAAGCCTTTTTCCTATGCAACATCAAAACAACAAACTTCATTTAGATTAACCTTCAACGTTATTGACCTGTAAACATGCTAAAACAAAAACAAAAATCTGAGTGTTTGGCAGTTACCACCAAATGCTAGTGCTATGCGAGTTCAATATTTAGTTCATTACTATTGCAATTCTCAAAAGAAAGAACACTCTGTAAGCTGAAGATTACATTAACATCTGGGCTGTCATTGTGCTCTTCTGACTTACGGCGTTTACTTGTAAGCTATCCATTAATAAAGTTCCAGTCTGACTTGTGATGAAATTACCACTCCGCTGTTTTATTCTACTTCCATGGCAGACAAATCCTGCTCTCCGTCAGATTTCTCAGAGGGCAGGTCTTTCGGCTCTGGGGTGTTTTGGCCATCTGATGCAGAACTGGGCTCCGTGGTTGTTGGTATATTTGGCTCTTGGGTATTTGTATCAGCAGGGACGTCAGCAAGCTTCGGTTTCCCTGATAATTAGAAACAGGTTTTTCAAAGTTTAGATTTCAAATGCATATCAAACAAGTATTTTTTTTAAAGAATGAAGAAAATGGATACTACTGTATGTGTACAATAGAATGTTATTTTCTCCACTTTAAATCTGTGTCATTATTAGACCTGCTTTACAGTCATTATTACCTAAAACATTTTGTTTATCATCTGCATCAGCACCAGGCGCCTCAGGTGACAGCTTAAGGTTTCCAGTGACCTCGGTAAGCCTGGGTGCCTGAGGCCTCGTTTTCCTCGCAGGGTTCAAGAAATAACAATACGCACATCGAAAGGCTGAAAAGAAACAAATAAAACCCCATACATATATTTTATGCAACCTCGCTAATACATTATGAAACAGACATAGATTAATATACATGAATATGAACCAATGGAGAAAAAAAAAAATGCCTGAGATGCATAAACATTTCAGATTGATGTGTAGCTCCACTTTGCATATTCAATCTTACTCTCTTTTTGCTTACAGGAGTTGGTAGTGGCAGAGGCATTTAAGAGCCATATGATATACTATGCTGCCAAATGCTAGAGGGCAAATGAAGGCACAGTGTTTGATGGAGACTGACAAAGAGTGCTGTGATTCTTAAAGTCTCACCAATGTATTCAAATTCTTCTTTTAATGCCATGCCGTTATGGGACAGACACTGCTGACATATGAGAGCGTATCTATGAGGAAGGAAAAAACAAAAAGACAGTATATAGTAGGTGGACAGACATTGGATAACTCACTATTACTGCTGTTAACACAAATCTCATTAGCAGGTAGTAGTCTTTAAGATTTCCACATCAAGTACAAAAAAACAAAAAAAAAAAAACAAATAGAAAGCTTCCAAAAGTTCTTTTAAAAGGAGCGTCTATGTGATTTAAAAACATTTAGTAAGGGCTACAGCAAAATAGCATTACATTTCAGTCAAGCCAGTACATTTGTGGAGTAGCTGCAATGTAGAACAAGTTTAAAATAATGTTTAAGGAAAGCATAATCAGCAAATATAAAAAAAGAAGCTCAGTGCGGGAAGGATTGATGGGCTGTTTTCGGGTCGTGTTTGGATGATCATCTTTTTCAAGTTTAAATAAGCTGGTTAACAGGTTTGGCATTAAAAAACTGAAATCTAGCTTCTGCCTACATGTTCTTCATTCTCCACTGAACATTTATTCTTAAAAAAAAAATCTTAATACAAGTAGTAGATTCCTATCATCTAATATTTATCAAATTAAGTCATTTTAGGTGTTTATTATTAGAGCTTTTTCATGACAAGAAATGTCAAGACACACAGACTGCACTCACTTCATTGAAAAGACACTTATTTTCCAATTTTACTCACCTGTTCTGAGGGCCATCTCCAACGAGATACTCTATGACTCTGTCCATAGCACCTCTTTCCCTTGGGACCACAGGTCTGGCCAGCGGTGGGCCTGGGGGGTGCATTCCTGTTAAAGCACAGCATCTTTGCCTGTTAGAAATACTCTGTAGCCTGGAATACATACTTCAATAAACAGGTGCTGCTTATAGTAATAAATCTGTGAAATAGCCTGGTGCACAAACCGTGATTAATTTTTACAAAAAGCTGCCTCTTTTTCTTAATGACTTAACACCGGATCTCACTTGCAAAGCACGTCCCGAATCCCTGCTGCGTTGGTGAGTAGTAATTAATATAATCTAACATCAAGAGCAATCATAGGAAGATGACTGGTCATTTCTGTGAGACTTGGCAGAGTCTCAGTATCCTGCTGCTTATTAATTTACCAACATATGGAAACTCTGTGGTGACTCTTTGTATCAAATTGCTTTTCACTTTCAATTTTCAGCAAAAGCAGGTGATAACATCAACTCATGTAAACCATTTGTGAGGTGTTCCCAATGCCAAAGGCAATTTCACTGAGCATTAAAAGACATTTAGTGAGATTCCACCACCATTGCCCAGAGAACAAATGCAGGTCTGGCTAATTAATCATAGTTAATGCAATACTGCATCGTGCATACCTCACAGTTGGCATTCCACATGGCAATTACAGCATACAGCTTCCTCTACTCTAGGAGCATATTTTCCTTTACTGTTTGCAGTTATTTGCATTTTTTTCTATTGAGTGGTCAGTCCAGAAATTACTGATATTGAATATTCAATGCCCCTATACCCCACGGATGTCTTCCATATAAAACAACTGCAAACTGAAATTTTTCATCTATTTTTTTGGCTGCTCTTTTTAATCTTTAAAGCAGCCATTTATGATAGATCATAACCTCTTGAGGTAAATATTATACAATACCATTCCTACAGTATCAAATGTTATTAATTGCCAGTCTCAGGCCTGAATAATACACTTGGTGAAGAAAAGTTGGACCATTTAGTTTAGACAATTTAAATCACACATTTCTACGATTACCCTACTGTACAACATACTACAGCCTTTCTGATAACACACACCACAGAGCTTTGAACAACTGGGGACAAAGAGCCAGGAAAGAGTAAATCACACCTTAATCGACCACATTATGATCTGGTCCCCCTGTGTGCAGGTAACTCACCGATTCCTGGAACAGGTGTTCCAGGGGTCACAGGCTTCCTCATCAAGCTCTGCTGAGCAGCTATAGCTGACAGGCTCCTCTCTGGGGGTCCACCTGGAGCAGAGAGGGAAGATCGTCCAGGATAGGTGGGCCCGGAGGCAAGAGGAGGGCGGGCAGCAGCACTGCTTGGAGGATTTACCACTGCTGGTGGGGTCTTTGGGATTACATTACGATGGCGGAGCTCTTAAAACAGAAAACATTGCAGGACACTTAAACAGCATAATAGGAAATGGGAGTGTAGAAGTAGGGCAAGCTGTATTCTCTCATGAGAACCAGCAAAACTCACAGCTACCTTGTCCTGGTTTTGGAGTCATCTGAGGACCAACTGGAGTTGATTCAAGCTCCTTCAGAAATAGAAAAGAGTGTACAACAATGTGCTTTAATATAAAAAAATATAAACCAAATGCAATTACACAATTTACACAGCAAAGTAAAAACAAAAGAAACCTCACAATATTTTTCTTGGAATCAGGATCAAATCTCTCCAGAATCATTTTGGCATTTTTATATGTTTCAGTTTCCATAACTTCTTCAAGCTGGAAAAACAAGCAAAACAAACAAAGAAAGCACACACAAAACTTTAAAGATATGCTTAAATTGTCTTTCAATATGGTACAGAAAGTAATAATCATTGTTAATATAGCAGAATAATTATTTCCTGATCATATACATAATTAACTGGTACTTATAAATACGCACATATCTTAGAATCACCTTCAATAACATTTCAAGTCAAAGTGACAGGAAAAGGACCCCTTAAAGCTACTTCACTACATTGTACATCTTCATTTAGAAAGTACAGAACATTTCTTAATGTTTACATATAATATGAGGAATAATTACATCCACTACTTCGATAATGGAGAGTGCAAAAATCCATCAGCCCTAATTATTGAAAGTTATTAGACTTGACAGAGGATGACAAGCAATTTCTCAGATTTATTTCTTTTCTGTAGTAAATGCAATTAATTAAAGTGTCATTAGAAGAGTAGTTTACTGGATCAAGGTTTTGTACCAATCAAAAACAGTCTCCGCAGAGCCTAAATTATTGAGTATCTTGCAGCAACATGCTGAGAAGATCACAAAGAGCAATCCTAAAAGGCTTGAAATGCTACTCTTGACTTTACAAGTGGACCATTTGGAATCTAAATTGTATTTTTTTTTTTTTTTTTTTTTTTTTTTTTTTAAATAGACCCCAGACCCCCATATGAACATGTATCAACACAGGACAAGATCAACTGAGCTTTTCTATTTAGTTTAAACTCTTTATGTTCTACCCATCAAAGCAGACTTAATTTATTAACATTAAAAAATACACTCACCGGAATCATTACACAACTGTTCAGCTGCTTATTAACACAAGTATCTAATCAGCCAATCACATGGCAGCACCCCAATGCATTTAAGCATGTAGATGTGGCCAAGATGATCTGCTAATTTCAAACTGAAAATCAGAACGGGGAAGAAAGGTGATTTAAGTCACCAGTTTGCAATCCAATAGTTCTACCAATGGGAGATTCACATCATGGATGTGCAGCCAACAAATCTGCAGCAACTGTGTGACACTATCATATCAATATGGACCAAAATCTCTCACTTTCCAGCACCTTACTGAATCTATGCCACAAAGAATTAAGGTAGTTTTGAGGCCAAAAGAGGGTCCAAACCAGTACTAACAAGATGTACCTAGTAAAATGGCTGGTGGGTTTACAGCAAAAATGTAAAAGCCACCGCAATTATGGTTATAAAACTCTAAACCAACACAAAAATTATAATTTCCAATATAAATCACCATCCCCTAAACAAACAAAATATTGGATAACATTTTTTTCCTCTCTTATATCACACATTTATGTCACCTGTCAGACCACGGTGCAAAAATCCACAACAATGGCTTTTTAGAAATGTGTTTAAATTGACATAACATAATTTCTAACATTTTTTTTTAGGGTTTTTGGGGTGCCACCCATTTAAAAGAAATGAACAACTTTGATCATATACATACAATCTTAAAGGCTTTATAACTACTTGAACCAAACATAAACATAAAATAATAAATCATATTCAAAGATAAGCACAGGAAACCTCACAATAGACGGTACAACAGTGGTTCTCTATTGTGGCAAGCCCTCCTTCAAGATTTAGCACAAAACCATCAGTAGACAGAAATCATATCAGACCAACTTATTATTTTCACTCCATATTTTTCTCCCTGGGCATCCAACTGTGCCTCACTTCTGCACAGCATTGCACATATAACAATATAAATAAAAAATGTCACTTACTATTTTCCTTTTTTGTGCTTTAAGATCCTCTAACTTTTCATCTGGGAAAAAGAGAGTTAGGAAACAACATCAGTTTAAACAAACAAAGAAATGTATAAACTAACTTCATGTATCAACAGAAAAAAAAAAGGATCTTACTATTTTTTTCAGTTCTTCGTGAAAAAATTATTATGAGCAATTTTCGAAGTAACCACACTCTAAAAAAAAGAAATAGCTGTCTCATTACATCACAGTTACAGTTCAGTGAAAATGTGATTGATTATCTCTTATACTTACAATAACGGAAATATTACAAAGGCAAGACACAATATGAGCCGTCCCATTAACTGTTCAGGTAGGTACCAGAAATAGACAACTACGCAAGTGATCAAGTAGAGAAGGGACGAGTAGAGAAGAAGCCGTCCAACCCATATCTTCAGCCGCCTTTGATTCTTCTCGCTATATTCTTCAAGAACCTGTATTTCCTGTGGAGGAAAATAAAAGAGGATCATGTTAGAACACAAATGTGGTCCTAATGATAAAAAGTGATTGTTTACATGAAAGGATCATGTACCCAGTCTGAAATAGCTGCAGTCTGACTTGACATTTTTCATTCAATTGTCTATTAACATTATTACTTGTCACATCAGTCACATGTAGTTTATGTATTTATTAGGAAAATTACTCATACAAGCAAAAACTCGCCATACAGACAACACTGGAGCCAGGCCTGTAGCGCTTTTTCAAATTCTTCATTTCGTATTTAGTGAAGAGTCAAAATTTCACCTCAGATAATCATTTTGACCATCAAGTTAAAATGGGCAGTGTAACATGAAACACAGGAAACAACTGCAAACAGAGAACATCACATTCGCAAAAGACTTGGGATTTACAATAAATGTTTAAGAAAAACATGGTTTGAAAAACACATTAATAATTGGTGTATGTGTGATGACATTTGTGCAAAGTTTCGTTGAAACTGGCCCACCCACTAAGGAGGAGATGGGGTACATTTAGACATACAAATGCTACGATCATTATCGTGAGATTTTGTTAGCACTGTTTCACCTGCCTACTTTTGGATCATTAATAGAAGTGAATTCAGTGAGTTTCCATTTTCAACCATGCAAACATGCCATCAAGGAAGACTAACAAGTTTCCCTTAATTAGTTTTAACTGGCAGGTATATAACTGCTGTTTTTACAGCTTTATATAGAGATGAATATAAAGACAAATCTGTTGCTATAGTGACAGGTTCATGTGGTACTGTTAGAACATTATGAGGGGATGGTAAGGTCCAACTGTGCAGATCAGGAGGATCATTGCAAAGCATCCGTCTGTCCGTCCATCCATCCATCCATCTTTTTCTCCTTTTCTGGAGCTGAGTTATGAGGGCAAAAACTTAAGAAGAGAAATCCAGACCTCCCTCTCCCCAGCCACCTACTTCAGTATATCCAGGAAAGCACCAAGGTGTTCCCAGGCCAGTTGAGAAATATAATCTCTCCAGTGTTTCCTGGGTCTGCCCCAGAGCCTCCTCCTAACTGGACATGCCCGGAACACCTCACCCAGGAGGCGTCCAGGAGGCATCCCAGTCAAATGCCTGAAGTGCCTCAACTGACTCCTATCGATGTGGACGAGTAGCAGCTCTACACTGAGCCCCTCTTGAATGACTGAACACTTCAGCCTTTCTCTAAGGGAGAGTCCAGCCACTATTCAGAGAAACCTCATTTCCACTTGTTCTTTCAGTCACTACCCAAAGCTCATGACCATGGGTGAGTGCAGGGATGCAGACTGACCTGTAAATCAACAGTTTCACCATGATGCACTGAAACATCACTGCCCCCACCCGTCTGTCAATCTCCTGCTTTCCTCTCCCCTCACTTGCAAACAAGACCCCAAGATACTTAAACTCCTCCACTTGGGCCTTGTCCCTGACCCAGAGTGGGCACGCCACTCTTTTTCTGGCTGAGGACCACACTCAGCTGCAAACCGCTCCAGCAGTGCGAGCTTGAGGCTACTACCTGATGAACTCAACAAGACCACATTGGCTACAAAAAGCAGAGATGAAATTCTGAGGCCACCAACGCGAACCCTTATGTCACTTGGCTACACTTATAAATTTTGTGCATAAAAATGAACAGAACTGTGACAAAGGGCAGCCCTGGTGGAGTCCAATCCCCACCAGAAAAGAGTCCAACTTAATTGCTGGGAATGCGGACCAAGCTCTCACTGCCATTGTACAGCGACTGAATGGCTGTAACAACGTGCCAGACACCCCCATTCTCCCAAAGCACCTCCCACAGGATACCCTGAGGGATGCGGCTGAAAGCCTTCTCAATGTCCACAAAAAACATGTAGAATGGATAGGCAGACTCCCACGCACACTCCAATATCTTTGAGAGGATAAAGAGTTGGTCCTCGGGATAGAGTTACTGGGGTCTCACCCTGGCACCAGGCCTGGGGAGGGTGCCTGGTGGCCAGGCCAAGCACAGCCTGAAGAGGAGAAATGGGCCCGCCCTACAGCAGGCAGGAGGTGCCATAGGGGTTGAGAGTGCAGTGTGTGTCAGGCGTTGGCCAAGCCCAGAGGCCCTGATGGACCAATCCCTGGCTATCAAGGCATTACAAAGCAGTACAAAGTTATTCTGAGTGATCATCTTTAGCCTCTGATAAAACCTTTTGATCCTGATGGGAGTGGTCTCTTCCTAGATTACAAGGTCCCCATTCATAGTATAAGAGGGGTGACCTATTGACTTGATAAGCATGAAAATAATGTGACTCATGCTCAGGTGTTTGCACTTGATCCAAAGAAAATTTTTCAGGATTGAAATAAAAATATTTTTTAAGCAGTTTTTTTTTTTTTTTTTTAAGTGGGGTTTACTTTACTCAAAACATACATGTTGGTTTATCAAATAACAGGAAAATGCAGACTTCAGTTAGGTAATGTGTGGCCTTCATTTATGGTAACTGTTTCGCAACGTGTACTGAAGATGCAAGATGCTGTGGAAAACAGCTAGATGCAACTTTGCATTGGGAAACAGAGCAAAAAATACTAGAACAGTTTTATTCTTCTTTGGCGCAAACTCTTAAGTGCTGGATTTCATCCAACATTCAGCATTTGCATCACTGCCTTCATAATATTTCTCTCACTACTGTGTAAAGCTGCGCTGTTATTACAAAAGCGCATATGCAACTTCTGGCAAAGAATCTAAATGCCTTTGGCAAGACTGAAAACTCACCACACCAAAGAGATGCATAATCTAACCAAGGGATCAGTTTGAAATGTATGATTTGTTCAAATCTTGATTCGTTTTCACTCATGTCTGCTGTTATTATTTCACACGCAAACAGGTACTTCATTCTTTTTTAAACTGAAACGTTGCACCACTGCTTCAGGCTGCTGACTACCTATTCTAAAAATAGCTAGTGGACAAAAATGGGACCACTCTTGGGTCACGATGGTTTCACTGTAACATGTGTGTTTGTCACTCTAAGCCCTGGAAGAACTGGTTTCACATATAACCTTACAATACATCATGTCTGTCTTTGCATGTGTGCTGTAATAATACACGTACACACAAATATATTCTTTCATCTTCAATTTTCTATTTTGAAACAAACCAAGAAAAAAAAAAGCATCAACACGCATTGCGTTAACAACATCAACGCCCCTGAATGTCTTTCTGACATGAAGATGTCATGTGGTCCCAGCTCCAAGGACAGGTGCTTTAAATAGTCTGACATTAGCTGCACTGCAGAAGAGCAGTAAAGCCCTATCACTTAGCAAATGAGGAACTGACATGGCAGTCACTAAAGGTGCATGCTTATCCAACACCTTTAAATAGATATATTTTTATATCAAAAACTGGCTTGATTGATCACACATATTAAAAAACAAAACAAAAAAAAAAACAGTTGTACATCCACACTTTATGTGGCTGTACTGTAAGAATACCTTTGAGAACCAGTATTCACCTAAAATTTGCATTAATTAAAAGGCAGAAAGTGTATGCTGTAGCTTGAAATTCAAAAAGAAAAAGGTTAACACTGCTTAAATTACATTTTTCCAATGACTTTTCAGGTGTTCAAACTTTAAGGTTGTGTATACCTTGTCAATTCCTTCCAAAATTTCCACAGTGGATGGTTTTGCCTGTAAGACAAACATTTTGAATTAGAGGTGCTACATAATGACAGTTTCAAAAACAACAGTGCTCTTGCTAAGCAACTTCATAGAAAGGATCTGGAGACTTCCTGTTTCTTCTTCCCCCTTTTGTGCGTGCATTAAGAGTGTTCTCCTGTTAATGACAGGCTAACCTGAGAATGCAAATATGTGTTATATCATGCCAGCAGACACAGTCATAAGAAATATATGTAAATCTATCCAAGCATGATATCGTTGTTTATGTATTAAGTTTGGTGTGGCTGAAAAGGTGTACTGAAAGTATGACTAAATGCAATAACGTATTACAGCAGGAAGACATAGCCAATAAAGGTTTGGATACAAACCCTCCACCGTGAGACCAAAGCCCCCATGTCGATGAAAAGGAAGGTGTGTGGGTTACTCTCTTACTGGGCCACTCCTCTGATAGTCTTTCACAAATTACCTCTCCACCTGTTGACAGCAGTAATGAACTGTGAATGGGCACTCAGTTGCCAATGTATTAGGTACATTAGGCTACAACTGTTTCAGTATAATACAGGAGATTAATTAACACTATTTTTGTGAGACTCGTTTGTTGTGCTGTTCAACTATAATGCGCTGTAGCACGTACGTACGTGCAACACCAGCTCCAAACAATAACAGGTAAGGACTACCACGTAGGAGCGTCAATAACTTCAACTGGATACAGGGTGCATATTTCTGACTAACTTTCAGAAGACATACACCAGTCCTCATTAGCCACCTGTAAAATAGATCCAAACACTTAAAAAAAAACCTTGCCAGTGATCAGGCTGAAGAAGGTTGCCCTTGCTAGTTAAAATTAGCAGACCTAAACAACTTTCGGGAGGCGTCAGCAAGAATCCAATTGACGGTAGCAGTTATCTCACGGTCAAGTTTTTTTCATGTTGCTGTTTTCAGCTAACATGTACTAAATAACCTATAATATATTAACGCATATACCCATTAGCGCTGACGTGATGGAGCTAAGTTTGTATAATCGCTAGCTTGTAGGGCTAACGCTACTGCAGCTTGCAGTTCTCCGAGATAACTAAAGCAAGGCAGCTGAAGTTTCGCCAGACTTTGTACACACAAGTGAGGCCAAATGACGTTGCTGGTAAATGAATGAATAACAGCTCCGCGTTTTGAAAGAAACTGGTGTATTTACCTTGAAAGTCGAGTTGTCCCGTTTCAACAGCCTGTGGCAGTCTCTCTTGGCTTTACACGGAAGGTTTGTGAGCCAACGTGGGGGAGTGTCCACTCAAAGAGCCAGCATGAGCGTGAGCGCACCCGGGCCTTGAAAGGAGTTTGGTCTGCGGCTGATGAAGCCTACTACAGAACTGTAAAAAACTAT
This sequence comes from Archocentrus centrarchus, assembly GCF_007364275.1. Taxonomy (NCBI): domain Eukaryota; kingdom Metazoa; phylum Chordata; class Actinopteri; order Cichliformes; family Cichlidae; genus Archocentrus; species Archocentrus centrarchus. The sequence continues at coordinate 18,532,468 of NC_044366.1, forward strand.
TTGCCCCTTGTTCTTTTCTTTTTTTTTTTTTTTTTTTTGCATACTTGTCTAATATTAATATTAGCCAAAGATAACCCGAGTAAATGCAAAATGTGGTTTTTAAATGATGATTTCATTTATTAAGGGGGAAATGTTATCCTAAGCTATCTGGCACTTTGTGGAAAAGTAATTGTTCCCTGCTCCCAATAACTGGCTGTGCCACCCTTGGCAGTAAGAACTGCAACCAAGCGTGTGCGATGAGTGGCAATGAGTCTTTCACATCATTGTGGAGGAATTTTGGCTCACTTCTTTGCAAGATTGCTTTAATTCAGCCACATTGGAGGGTTTTCGAGCATAAATGGCCGGTTTAAGGTCATGTCAATGCATCTCAAGGGGATTTAAGTTCAGACTTTGACTTAGCCACTCCAAAACCGATTTGTTTGTTTTGTTTGTTTGTTTGTTTTTGAGCCGTTCACAGGTGGACTTGCAGGTGTGTTTTGGATCATTGTCCTGGTGCATAATTGAGCTTGAACCTCAGAGCACAAATTGATGGCCAGACATTCTCCTTCTGGATTATTACTTTTTACATAGGGCCAGGTACACTATATTGCCAAAAGTATTTGCTTGTCTGCCTTCACATGCACATGAACTTGAGTGACATCCCATTCTTAATCCACGGGTTTTAATATGATGTCAGCCCACCCTTTGCAGCTATGGCAACTTCAGCTCTTCTGGGAAGGCTTTCCACAAGGTTTAGGAGTGTATTTATGAGAATTTTTGCAGAAGCGCATTTGTGAGGTTAGACACAGTGCACAGTCGGTGCACAGTCATGTTGGAACAGGAAGGGGCCATCCCCAAACTGTTCCCACAAAGTTGGGAGCATGAAATTGTCCAAAATGTCTTGGTATGCTGAAACATTAAGAGTTCCTTTCACTGGAATGAAGGGGCCAAGTCCAACTCCTGAAAAACAGCCCCACACCATAACCCCCTCCGCCAAACTTTACACTTCGCAGTCAGACAAGTATCATTCTCCTGGCATCTGGCAAACTCAGACTCATCCATTGGATTGTTAGACGGAGAAGTATGATTTGTTACTCAAGAACATTGACCGCCCTCTGCAGTGGGGGCGGGGGTGCCAACCTCGGGTGCTGCAGTGCTCCGGGATGCTGTCACCACAGCCCCGGGCTCACCTCCCCCTGCCCTGTGCTGGGGTGTGGGAGGTCGGGGTGCCTATTGAGCCAGCGGACAGCTGGCTCTCTTCTTCCAGGATTCTTCCTGGTCATATGCCCCCCCCTCCCCCTCCCCCTCCCCATACACAAACACACACACACACACACACACACACACACACACACACACACACACACACACACAGAATCACTGTGCATTGTACTGTGTATAACTGTGCATGTGACAAATAAACACTATCTTAATCTTAATCTCTTAAAAAGAATACACATCACTCACAGATGTAGGATGGAGAGGCCATGTGGAGAGCTGCACCACCACTTGCCTCTCCGTTTTAATTGCACTTTAGTCATTATAACTCACAACACATACACACTTACAACCTGATACACATAGGACCTTTGGGGCAGGCATGTTACTCAGAGGTTGATGAGGTGGGGCCGCTGAGGTGGCCCCACTCGGATTCTCGTGACTGTCTGTCCCCAAATTTTATTTGCACTTTAGACATGGAGGGTTTTGGGGGGGCAGTGTGGGCAAGCACTGACGACCAACAGTTGGTGCTTGTGGCATAACTGTCCCCTCAATTTTAACTGCACCCTATACACCTCATTCACTCACAAACATTAACACATAGACCTACAAGTTGGGGAGGAGGAGGGGTGGATGGGTCATCTTACACCCTGATTTCTTACACCTCGCCCAGGGTAGGGGTCAGGTGGTTCCTTGGGGACCGGGCTGGTGGCGTTGGCTGTTGGCCCTGGGGTGGTTTCCACTTGCCCCGTCTTCAGAGGGTGGGTAGCTATGGATGAATGTGTGTCTTTGTGTATTTGTCACCGTCTCCGTGAGTATGGGTGGGTGAGTGAATGTGTATGTATGGCATATCTGTGTGTGGGTAAGTATGTATGGGCATGTATGAGTATCTGTGCATAAATGTGTACACGGGTGTGTGGGTGTGTTTGTATGTATGGCTGGACCTGGGTCTGGGCCTTGTGCCTTGCCTCCTGGCCGCTCCTTGCTGGTTGCCTCCTCCCCCCTGGGATGGGGGTGCCTCGGGGTTCCTGGGTGGGGCTGGATGTTCTGGCGTGGGTGCTGGCCTGCTCCCCTTGGGGGTGCGGTGCGGGGCTGCGTTGGCTTCTTCGGCGTGAGGGGGGCTCTGTGGAGGGTCGGGCGGTCCTTGGGTGCCGTGTGCCCTGGGGCCCTGCCGCCGGCCAGTGCAGGGGGCTGGCCGCTGGGGGGGGACTGGCTTCTCATCGCCTTGGGTTCCCTGGAGCCCTTGCTCCTCGACTGGGGGGGCTCCGTCTGAGACCACCCTCTTCCGTCTGCTGGGGTGGGTGTGCGGTTGTCTTTGGACTGAGTAGCCATGGGTCTTCCTGGCTCTTGGTGGGCTGCTGGTGGCCTGGGTTTCCGGAGGCTTTCCATACCTGCCTCTGGCTTCTGATGGGTGGAGCTGCAGCGTTTTGCCCTCATTGGTAAGTACGTTCCATGACACAGACACAAACATGACACAGACACAAACACCCACTCAATCACAACTCAACAAAATTGTTGGTGTGCGTAACATGCTTTGTTAGTTTTGTTTTTGCTCCCTTTCTCTCTCCCTTTTTCTTTTCTTTATTTTCCTTTTCTTCAGCCTGTCAGCTCTGGCTGTTACATTGTATGTGAAAAAATAACTCAGATAAATAAAATAAAGGGTTAAAACATCAACAAGAAGAGCCTATTGAGAACCTATAGAGCTCATCTTGAAATAGCAAATATGTTTGGCACAACAACGCATTCAGATCACAGTTCTGCTGGCAAGATCTACCAGACATGACAGGCTTAAAAAAAAAAAAAAAAAAAAGAACATGTCTCCACATTTCTAGAGTATAGTGACAGTGTGCTTTACACAACTGCATTCAACGATCTGCATTGAGCTTGGTGATGTAAGGCGTGGAAACATGGAAACCCATTCTATGAAACTTTCTGTGTACTGTTGTTTTGCTAACTTGAAGACCACATGAAGTTTTGAGGCCTATAGGGACTGACTCTGCAGAAAGTTGGTGACCTCTGCACACTGTGCGCCTCAGCATCCACTGACCCTGTTCTGTCATTTTATGTGGCCTACCACTTTGTGGCTGAGTTGCTGTCATTCCCAATCACTTCCACTTTGTTATAACATCACTAACAGTTGATTGTGGAATATTTAGTAGCAGGTGGGATCCTATCACAGTACCACACTGGAATTCATTGAGCTCCTGAGAGCAAAAATGTTTGTAGAAGCAGTCTGTATGCCTAGTTGCTTGGTTTTATACACACGTGGGCATGGGAGTGATTGGAACACCTGAATTCAATGATTTGGATAGGTGAGTGAATACTTTTGGCAATATAGTGTTGGAATAGCTTTTTTCATTTAATAAATTAAATCTTCATTTAAAAGCTGCATCTTGGATTTACTCAGGTTATCATTGTCTAATATTAAACTTTGTTTGATGATCTGAAACATTTAAGTGTGACAAATATGCAAAAAACTAAGAAATCAGGAAGGGGACAAATAATTTTTCACAGCAATGTACATGTTACTATTACAATGGTCAAATTAAGCTAAATGCACACCCTGTAGGCATGTGCACAGGAGAATTAATTCATCTTCTAATGACTTCTTGATTTCAGTGGCTGAATGCTAAAAGCTGTGAATACGCTGCAATGAATGGACAGCCTCGTATGCGCTACACGAAGAAGAGATAAAGTGCTGTACTGTTGATAGTGGATGATTTGTCATCATATTAGTAGTTTTAGATGGCCAGCAATTGCGATGTTAAATTTACAATGTGTAAAATATCACCCTTACAGCTTGAGTTCTGTTTTCTTACCTCTCCCACTTCAAGTGCATAATCCTAGCTATGGTGGCCCCGTAGGACAAACAACTCTGGCCACTGTTCATCTGTAGTGAGTGTAGGCTGTCCATCCTGTGTTTACCTCAGCTGTCAATATGTGTCCACATCTATGGCTGTAAAACCTTGTGAAAGGAGTCCCACACGAGTTAGTCAGTGAAGCTCATTTCTGTCCGATGACAGAGATACTGAGGTGAGTTGTTGAGGATATCCTGAACTTCCCTCTTGGTAAGCGTTGCTGTTTTTGCTGCTGTTAGCTGAAACTTTCTTTGAAGTGGATCTTACGTTGTTGGACTCGGCCATTTTGTAAATAAACTCTCATACAATGTGAGAATGTAATCAAACTGTTTATCTGAAGGAAAGTGTAATTTTTTTTAAGGAGACTCAAGCCTAACATTAGCAGGCATAATGTTAACTTATAACCAGCTGTTGCTATTTAGCTGGCTCGTTGTCAGCTGTCTGGAGAGGAGAGGGTTGCATGTCTAATCTGCTGACAATAAGTAATTGCAACAATACTGGGAACAGATAAGCATGTTTATGCAGATTTTTGTGTGTTAGAGCATTGATTTCAGTTCAGGAGATGAGGCTTGAGGCGAGGAGGTAGAGGATGACATTTTATCACGATGCCGGGAGCATTGAATCTTTCCTGCAAGTTTTCACTTCTTTGGTGAAGAGGACCCCTGCTCAGATAATAAAACATGATCCTTCATATCTTGAGTCTGAATGTGCAGACACAAAATAAAATTTCCCTCCATGCCATGTGAATACCTACGAGTTCTCTTCCTCTTCTCCTTTGGTGTTCTATGTATGTGGCCGATCTCTATCCACATTCAGTACCAGTCAAAAGCTTGGACACACCTTCTCATTCAATGTTTTTATTTTATTTTTTATTTTTTAGTCATCTGGACTATCAAGGAACACACAAGGAATCGTGTAGTAAACTTAAAAGTGTTAAACAAACCAAAATACATTTTACATTTTAGATTCTTCAAAGTCAGCACATTTTGCTTTGATTATAGCTTTGCACACTCTTGGCATTCTCTCAATCAGCTTCATGAGGTAATCACCTGAAATGGTTTTCCAACAGTCTTGAAGGAGTTCCCAGAGGCGCTGAGCACTTGTTGGCTGCTTTTCCTTCACTCTGCGGTCCAACTCATCCCAAACCATCTCAACTGGGTTTAGATCAGGTGATTGTGGAGGCCAGGTTATCTGACGTAACACTCTATCACCCTCTTTCTTGGTCAAATAGCCCTTACATAGCCTGGAGGTGTGTTTGCGGTCATTGTCCTGTTGAAAAACAAATGATGGTCCCACTAATCGCAAACCAGATGGGATGGCATGTCACTGCAGAATGCTGTGGTAGCCATGGTAGTTAAGTGTGCCTTGGATTTTGAATAAACTGTCAACAGTGTCACTGGCAAAGCACCCCCATACCATCACACTTCCTCCTCCCTACTTCACGGTGGGAACTACACATGTAGGAACCATCCGCTCACCTTTTCTGTGTCTTACAGACATGGCGAACCAAAAATCTCAAATTTGGCCTCATCAGACCAAAGGACAGATTTCCACTGGTCTAATCTCCGTTCCTTGTGTTCCTTGGCCCAAGCTATTCTCTTCCTCTTGTTCTTCCTTAGAAGTGGCTTCTTTGCAGCAATTCGACCATAAAGTCCAGATTCAAGAAGTCTTCTCTGAACAATTGATGTTGAGATGTGTGTGCTACTTGACCTCTGTGAAGCATTTAGGTTGGCTCTTTTGGGGTGCTGTTAGCTTGCGTTAACAGAAGAAACGCTTGGTCTTCCTTTCCTGGAGCGGTCCTGGTGAGAGACAGTTTCATTATAATGTTTGCCTACTTTGAAGAAGCTAAACTATAAAACATATTGTGGTTTGTTTAACACTTTTCTGTTTACTAAATAATACCATATGTATTTCTTCATTGTTTGGATGACTTTAGTATTAATCTACAATGCAGACAATTTTTAAATAATGAAAAACCAGTAGAAGGTGTGTCCAAACTTTTGATTGGTACTGTACATAAAACAAGATCAGGCAGAACGGTGATGTCAGTCTCAGCCACTGTATTCAACATGGCAGGGCCACGAACCGATTCCCACTCCTATGTATTTTTAATGGATTAATTATTATGTTTGTAGGAAGATGTAATTACACTCATGAGTACAATGTTCTTTTTTCTTTTAAATAAACTAAAAAAATGACTGACTGTACCTCTGTTTTGTTGCTGGGTTATTGTGCATGCATTGCTATATTTATATGTCATAAATATATCAATGATTGTTGTGCTATTATAAAGTGCTGATTTTATATGTTTTAATAGTTTAAAAAGCTGCACTGTGCAACAAATGATTTTACAAATGCAAAACAACCATTATATGTATTTGGCTTTTGCAATAAATTTCCACATCTAATTCAACAAACTGCCAATAGTTAAAATTTCCCAAGTTTATATTTGCATTGTTGGGTGTAACACATAAAATTACCACCATAGCTAACTATAACAGTGAGATTCATTAGTGGGAATGTGAATGCAGTAGTAGCCTGAGGGTGCTCAATAAAAGCTAGAATGGAAAACAAAGAACAAAAAGTGGAATTAATGGAAAAAAAAACATCAAAAGATGTTCTAGTAACTCCACTAAGTACATTATAAATTGTTTTTATGGTAGACACCATACCTTTTTCTGTTTAATTCATGACAAAAAAAAAATTACTTGGAAAATGAACTAAAATTCATTCTCTGCGAGTGAAAAACAACTAAGAATGTGTATTATTTTCATTATTTCAGCTTTGTTTTTACTTAGCAGCCTGTAAAGGGCCTTTGAAAGAGCATGAAAAATAGTTTGTGGTGGAAGTTTGTAAGTCTGATGGTCTGCGTGTCTGTTTTGACAAACTAGAGAGGAACCAAAACATAGCAAATGATGCCCAGTATTTCACTAATTGCTATATAAATACTAATTTGGTTGCAATAAAAGGGATATAGTCCAGAGCTTATTTAAATTTCAAGTTTAACTTGAATGTAACTTGGTTAATTTTAATTGCTGAAATACCACAATCGTCACAGTGATTGCATGTGGCATTTATTAAAAAGCCATCCAAGTGTTTTATCTGTAAAAACTAAAAGCTATCATTCAACAGTTGTTGAGGTCAGTCTGGAGTGTGTGCATATATATATATATATATATATATATATATATATATATATATATATATATATATATATATATATATATATATATATATATATATATATATATATATATATATACAGTGTATCACAAAAGTGAGTACACCCCTCACATGTCTGCATATATTTAAGTATATCTTTTCATGGGAAAAAACTGACAAAATGACACTTTGACACAATGAAAAGTAGTCTGTGTGCAGCTTATATAACAGTCTTCATGTAGCGCAACAATTCATCTTTTAAGATCCTCAGAGTTCTTTGCCATGAGGTGCCATGTTGGAACTTTCAGTGACCAGTAGGAGAGAGTGTGAGCTGTACTACAAAATTGAACACTCCTGCTCCCTATGCACACCTGAGACCTAGTAACACTAACGAGTCACATGACATTTTGGAGGGGAAATGACAAGCAGTGCTCAATTTGGACATTTACGGGTGTAGTCTCTTAGGGGTGTACTCACTTTTGTTGCTGCTGGTTTAGACATTAATGGCTGTATATTGAGATATTTTGAGGGAAGAATAAATTTACAATGTTATATAAGCTGCACACAGACTACTTTTCATTGTGTCAAAGTGTCATTTTGTCAGTGTTGTCCCATGAAAAGATATACTTAAATATCTGCAGAAATGTGAGGGGTGTACTCACTTTTGTTATACACTGTATATGAGTGTGTGTGTGTGTGTGTGCGTGTGCGTGTGTGTGTGTGTGTGTGTGTTCAATGGGTGAGGTTTTTGGCTGAAAGTCAATTGCACATCTCTTGGGCCTCTCACCGACTGCATCCACCAGTGATTAAACTAATTGCAGGCATTGTAAGAACAGAATAGTTCAAACCGATAGACTAAAAAACTATAAACAAAACACTGGTCACTGATTGACCAAAGAGACTTTCAGCATTGTGTTTAGGGCCTTTAGTCTCTTTTTCCTTTTTGCCCCTACTCTGCTGGAGCCTCATCACTTGACAAAGTTGGGGTATTTAGTCATTCTAGATGGTATCTTGTCCTTTACACCTTTTGGACAAATGTGATAAAATAATATACATGTGCTTAGATTAACATGATGAGACAGATGATAACTACATTACTGTCTTAAAATCAACCTTTTGTACAGTTCTTTCAGAGAGCTTTTGGGAGAGATAATAATGGTGCTGCATGTAAATGAGCTTCAAAATGATGGAAATTAAATTTAAATGGCTCACGTTTTCCATTAACTGTGCTCTAATTAAAGTTTGATGTGATGCACTGGTTTCCAACACAATGTGACCTGAAAGTTCTGTATACACTCGTAGGCCCACTTTCAGGTAAATGGATTAGGCATAGAGGCTTGTGATTTGTGGGCCTTCTTGGACCTTCTGTCTTGGTCAAGGAACAAGCACACTATATGCATGTTTGATTTAATTTGTATTTTTTAAAATATTATTATATTAATATTATATTTAGCTTTCCAATCTTTAATAAAATTATTTCATGAAATCCCATAGACTGCCTATAAAAAAATTACACAGCCACCATATTTTCAGCTATGGGTTTGTGAATTAACATTTTTGAAGCCCTGACCTGAGCAGTTTCATACATTGTAAAACTGTGAAACACAAAACACTGATGACTTATGATTTATCAGTCCTAAGGTAGACGTTTATTAAAACCTAAAGCTGGGATAGGAATTCGCACCTCCAAGTTTCTCAGCTGGAAAAAGGTAGAGTGGCCTCTCCAGTTTGGGAATGGGTTACAGAGAAGTGGAGGAGTTCAAGCATTTTGGGGTCCTGTTTATGAATGAAGGAAGAAGGGAGTAGGAGCTTGACCAGCAAAATGTATGCAGCTTCCTCTGCAGGGTGCCTAAGCAATCCTTTAGAAATAGGACAACGGGTTCAGTCATTAAAGAGGGCCTCAGAGTAAATCTGCAACTCTTCCACCCCAAAAAAGAGTAATTTGAGGTGCTTCAGGCATCTGAATAAGATGCTACTAACTTGCCTGTTAGGTGAGGTGTTTCAGGCATGTCCAATTGGGAGGGAGTCTGGGGCAGACTCAGGACATGCTGGAGAGGTGCAGAGTAAGGTGGTCCAGCTGGCTTTAGACCACCTCAGTGTCCACCCTTGAAAATCTAGTGGAGTTGACTTGCAAGAGGGAGAGCATCTCAGTTTAGACTGCTGACCCCCTGTCCTGGCCCCAAATAACTGGCAGTGTTAAGGAATAAAGCCTCTACTTTAAAAAAAAAAAAAAGTTCCAAAGAATGCCAAATGCCTATCCCCATGGCACTGGCACTGATGCTGTAAAACTTTTAAGGTTGTCAGTGGGTAAATAGCATGTTGTTATGAATTTGATTTGGCTTTCAATGCTTGTGTCAAAGTAAAAATCTCCTAATGCCAGCATGAATCATGGATTCCAAAGTTGAGCACAATTCCATTTATTTTAACTTTTGTCAAGAATATCCTCTCCCCTCTTGAAGACTGGTTTGCCACACATTTATGCTGTATTCTATTTACTTCGGAAGTTGGATGTTGGTGCTGGGAGTGATGCCACTCCAGAGCTGATCGTGTTCCAGTATTAGTAGTCAGAAAAGCAAGAAAAATAGGATTTGTTTTTTTCTTTAGCAAGGTAGAGCCATTCTTTCATTACTAGCAATACACAACAATACCTATTTTTTGTGCTCAAAAACACTGCTGCAGCACATTTATAGAGCCTGATCAGTGCCCTGTGCGTGGCTTGTTTTGCAAGTGACAGTACAGATTACCAGTTTTTCATTTTTACTAATGTTTGCACCTTTTGAATCACTGTTCACCACCTAAAAAGAAGGCATCAAAGATGGAGAATGTAGTGATATATATATATATATATATATATATATATATATATATATATATATATATATATATATATATCACTGAATATACAAAGACTATAATAACAGTACAAAGTGAGTACCTACAGGGGAACTTGAAACTCAGCAGTTTATGATGGATCATAACAGGTAAACAAAAGTGTTACTTTTTCCTTTCCCTACATTTGCAAGCCCCAAATGGTGTATTCTTTGCAACCACTAGTGCCTGTAGTTGATATAGTTGCAGGACATCCAGTAGCAGATCGGTCAAGACACGTATCATATGCTGTAGCTGCAATGTCCCAAACTATGCTCAAGCAGGAGACTTGACATTTTTTTCTATAGCTTTTATATCAGGTTAGTTAAAGACAAGTCAAATTCATGTGTTGTACAGAATTTGTCATCCCCTTTTGACCATACCACCCTGAGCACGCCTGAGCTTGTTTGATCTCAGAAGCTAAGCAGGGTTGTTCCTGGTTAGTACTGGGATGGGAGACTGCCTGGGAATACCGGGTGCTGTAAGCCTTGGGGTGGGTGCAGCTCATGGGGCGACTGTAACTCGGGAGGTAGAGCAGGTTATCTACTAATCAGAAGGTTGATGGTTTGATCTCTGCATGCCGAAGTATCTTTGGCAAGATACTGAGCCCCAAGTTGATCTCCAATGTGTTCATCGGTGTGTGAATGTTAGATAGAAAGCACTTAGGTGTAGGAAAAGGTGCTTGTGTGAATGCATGCTGTATAAAGCACTATGAGTGCTCAAGTAGAGTAAAAAAGCACTATATAAGAACCACTTTGTTTACCTTTTAATGATTAATTCAGATATTTAATCCCCATAAACATATCGTATTGTATCTGGTAATGTATATTGTATCCCAATATACAGTTTGGACACACTTTCTAATTCCTTTTTTTTTTAATTATTCAGAAATTGTCTGCATTGTGGATGCATACTAAAGTCATCCAAACTATGAAGAAATGCATATGGAATTGTTTAGAAAATTTTTTTAAAAAGTTAAACAAAAAAGAATATGTTTTATATTTTATATTCTTCAAAGTAGGCACCTTGTGCTTAAATGACAACTTTGCACATCTTGGCATTTTCTCAATCAGCTTTATTAGGTAGTCACCTGGAATGGCTTTCAGTTAACAGCTGTGCCTTGTCCAGAATTAATTTCTTGAATCTCTTGCCCTCTTGATGTGCTTGAGACCATCAGTTGTGTCATGAAGAGTTAGAGTTAGTATACAGTGAATATCCCTATTTGAGTAATGTTCTAATCCATATTATGGCAAGAACTACTCAGAGAAATGAAGAAATGAAGGTCATCCAGTCTGAAAAATTTCAAGAACTTTGAAAGTATCCTGAAGTGCAGTTGCAAAGACCATGAAATGTTATGATGAAACTGGCTCTCATCAGGAACGCCCCAGTGAAGGAAGACCAAGAGTTCCCTCTGTTGCACAGGATAAGATCACCGGAATTACCACCCTCAGAAACTGCAAGCTAACAGCACCCCAGATAAGAGCCAACCTAAATGCTTCACAGAGGTCAAGTAGCACACACAGATCAACATCAACTGTTCAGAGAAGACTGTGTGAATCTGTATTTATGGTCAAATTGCTGCAAGGAAGCCACTTCTAAGGAAGAAGAACAAGAGGAAGAGAATGGCTTGGCCCAAGAAACACAAGGAATAGACATTAGATCAGTGGAATTCTGTCCTTTGGTCTGATGAGTCCAAATTTGAGATGCAGAAAAGGTGAGCAAATGGTTCCTACATGTGTGGTTAACACCATGAAGGAGGAAGTGTGATGGTGTGGGGGTGCTTTGCTGGTGACACTGTTGACAATTTATTCAAAATCCGAGGCACACTTAACCAGCATGGCTACCACAGAATTCTGAAGCGACATACCATCCCATCTGGTTTACGCTCAGTGGGACCATCATTTGTTTTTCAACAGGACAATGACCTCAAGCACACCTCCAGGTTATGTAAGGGCTTTTTGACGAAGAAGGAGGGTGATAGAGTGTTACGTCAGATGACCTGGCCGCCACAATCACCTGATCTAAACCTAGCTGAGATGGTTTGGGATGAGTTGGACCACAGAGTGAAGGAAAAGCAGCCAACAAGTTCTCAGCGCCTCTAGGAACTCCTTCAAGACTGTTGGAAAACCATTTCAGGTGATTACCTCATGAAATTGATTGAGAGAATGCCAAGAGTGTGTAAAGCTATAATCAAAGCAAAAGGTGCCTATTTCGAAGAATCTAAACTCTAAAACATATTTTGGTTTATTAACACTTTTAAGTTTACTAAATGACTCCTTCTGTGTTCCTTGATAGTCTAGATGACTTCAGTGTTAATTTACAATGTAGGAAAAAAAAAAAACATTGAATGAGAAGGTGTGTCCAAACTTTTGATTGGCACTGTATATCAATCAGTACATAATTTATCAGAAGAAGAGCTACTCCATAGTATGGAGGGAGCTAACAACAAAAGCTCAGCACCCTGAGATGTGTGTGTATGTATGTATATATATATATATATATATATATATATATATATATATATATATATATATATATATATATATATATATATATATATATATACACACACACACACACTGAAACACAGTGGCAAAAATGTTAAACCTTAGAGACTCCCACACTGAGCTCAAAGGAAACAAGTTACTTTTTTTTTCAATTTTCATTTTATTTATTATTATTTTTTATTCTTAATATTTTTTGTAGATTATTTTGTAAAATAATACAAATTCAGAACATTTGTATATATACAGTGTGCATTTATTTTTTCTTAAATGTTAGTTTTAGTCAGGACAAAATATTTAAAAATGCCTGATGCTACGTTTCACATATTAGAAAGATTTGCTGTCTGTTGTTCACAGTAAGTAATACAGCTTATGGCTTTACCACTGGTATTGGATTGATACTTTGTATTGCTAATAGCCAAGGACAAAGTGTCTTTAGTGATACTGTATCTGGACTGAAAAGTTGGATCTGTATTTCCCTATTGGTGGGGTTTAGTGCTTCACAGTTTATCTTGTATTTTGAGGGTACCAGTCATATGTTCCTTTTAACAGGTCACAAAAGAGCTGTGCCAGTAGAAAATGTGAGATGGAATTAATCAGATCTGTGATCTGCATAGACATACTGTAGATACTGAACCCAGCTAAGTGTGAACAGTGTTTTTAGATGAATATCTGAACAGGACCTCATTATACCTCTGACCCATCCTCACCTTTTTTAATACAGAAGAGTCTATACACTGCTGTACTTCCTGAATGGTTTGCTCCATTTGGTATTTATTCAGTTCACTTCTTCAAACCTGGTCAGTATGATGGCTTCTGATATTTAAAGAAGATTATAAGGATCATAGTGAGAATTTGACGGGCATATAACGATGTAACAGGAGCAATTAAGGAATCATCAGAAATATTATTATTCATGCAGATGAACTAAGTTTGTTGTAATCTTTGAAAAATGCAACAAATACTTTTCATTCAAGACAGATTTTAATCTTTACAATCATGTACCCCACAATCTTTAATTTTGGCTGCATGAAAATGGGATTACCAAAAACATAAAAATATAGCTTAATACACTACTTTATTGTCTCTCAGAACACTTAGGAGGAATTCAAGCTGAGCACCACTGTTAGTTGTTAAAGAGAATGGTAGGTACGACTTCTGGATTATTGAAATGTGATTGCACAAGGCCCAATGCAACCAGTTGTATGGGGCCAATAGGTAATAAGAAAATTAATCAGAAATGAATACAATGTTGAAAATGTTCTTATATAACATTGGCCACAAGTTCCGAGCACTTGGGCAGGTAGGGCAAGTAGCAGTTACACAGTGTAACAA